>NW_022989922.1:0-86129 GCF_902827175.1 Gymnodraco acuticeps
GGGAGTCCCAGCAGCTTCTACTGAAGCCTATCCCAAACTGAAGGCCTGGGACTGTCCGGCCGGGGACTTTGCGGGGTGGCAGTATACGCCGTGAAAGCTGTTTGACGGCCCATCCCTGCCAGTAAACCCAAAGCAGCAAGAAGACCGAAGCTTACGTACAGCGGCTCATTTTGCGTAATTCTCCCTCAGGGACACTTACTCCGGTCTTGTGAAACGCGATCTGACTAAGTGCCTGGGGGCACGAGGTGCGGCAAAGTACTTGGTTGCCCGGCACTCCAGTACGAGCAAAGCTACTTGGACTGTGAACACAGCTAATGTTGGTATTAGTTCCATGTTTATTTCAAGTTATAAACCATGAAGACTGGATTTGAATGCTGACGGTTCGATAACACAGGTCATGTGTATCCACTCTACTGGACCGCTTTAGACACTAAGAGGACTGGTGTGGTCAATGCTCTGTTTTCTTCTTAATGTTGAAACTGAAATGATCATACTCTTTAAATATTTAAACACTATAATCCAGTGTCTTTCTACCTGATTGTGTTGTTAACTCAGAACAAGAGCCAGTAAAGCATTTGTATAGTACTCTGGATGTCTAGTGATTAAACTTGGTCCTTCTTCATTCACAATATTTCCACTGAGGCAGAGACTCTGCATGAAGATGCTGCCATGACATCTGAGTCCCACTATGATGACATTCAACAGGTGAGTTAACCACAACTCAATAGCTGCGTTCACACCGGACTACTTTTCCCCGTACTTTTCACGTTTAGTTCCCTTACTACTGCTTATGTGGCGTTCACACCAAAAAGAGTACTTCAAGCCGGGAACTTTTACCCCCATTTTTAGTGCCTGCTGAGAGATGGTACTTTCCTGGGGGAAAAAAAGTGCCCCAGTTCTGATTGGCTGGGCGAATTGCAAACCCCGCCCCCGTAAAACTCTGAAATGTGTTGTAGAGCCGCCATTTTATTATCCTCGCATTAGCATTATTAGCATTAGCATTCGCCCAGCGCACAAATGCAGAGAGATTAACTTATGGAAACACAAAATAAAACATGGGAGCGGTGGAGATGAGGAGGTGTCGGTGTTCTGGCGATTTACTCGGAACGCTTCAGTAGAAGCTGCTGGGAGTCCCAGCAGCTTCTACTGAAGCGTTCCCCAACTCCGGGGACTTCCGGCCAGGGACTTCGGGTGTCAGTATACGCCGTGAAGCTGTTTGTGGCCTGCCAGTAAACCCAAAGCAGAAGAAGACGAAGTGACGTCAGCGGCTCATTTGCGTAATCTTCCCTCAGGGAACTTATTCCGGTGTGAACGCGATCTGTACTAAGTGCCGGGGCACTAAGTGCCGGCAAAGTACTTGGTGTGAACGCGGCTAATGTTGGTATTAGTTACATATTTCTTTCCAGTTATAAACCATGAAGACTAGATTTGAATTGTGACGTTCGATACACAGGTCCTGTGTATCACTCTACTGGACCGCTTTAGACACTAAGAGGACTGTGTGTCAATGCTGTTTTCTTCTAATGTTAAACTGAATGATCATACTCTTTAAATATTAAACACTATAATCAGTGTCTTTCTACCTGATTGTGTTGTTAACTCAGAACAAGAGCCAGTAAAGCATTTGTATACTACTCTGGATGTCTAGTGATTAAACTTGGTCCTTCTTCATTCACAATATTTCCACTGAGGCAGAGACTCTGCATGAAGATGCTGCCATGACATCTGAGTCCCACTATGATGACATTCAACAAGTGAGTTAACCACAACTCAATAGCTGCGTTCACACCGGACTACTTTTCCCCGTACTTTTCACGTTTAGTTCCGTTACTACTGCTTATGTGGCGTTCACACCAAAAAGAGTACTTCAAGCCGGGAACTTTTACCCCCATTTTAGTGCCTGCTGAGAGATGGTACTTTCCTGGGGGAAAAAAGTGCCCCAGTTCTGATTGGCTGGGCGAATTGCAAACCCCGCCCCGTAAAACTCTGAAATGTTTGTCGAGCCGCCATTTTATTATCCTCGCGTTAGCATTATTAGCATTAGCATTCGCCCAGCGCACAAATGCAGAGAGATTAACTTATGGAAACACAAAATAAAACATGGGAGCGGTGGAGATGAGGAGGTGTCGGCGTTCTGGCGATTTACTCGGAACGCTTCAGTAGAAGCTGCTGGGACTCCCAGCAGCTTCTACTGAAGCCTTCCCTAACTCCGGGGACTTCCGGCCGGGGACTTCGGGTGGCAGTATACGCCGTGAAGCTGTTTGCGGCCTGCCAGTATACCCAAGGCAGAAGAAGACGAAGTGACTTCAGCGGCTCATTTGCGTAATCTTCCCTCAGGGAACTTATTCCGGTGTGAACGCGATCTGTACTAAGTGCCGGGGCACTAAGTGCCGGGGCACTAAGTACGGCAAAGTACTTGGTGTGAACGCGGCTAATGTTGGTAATAGTTACATATTTATTTCAAGTTATAAACCATGAAGACTGGATTTGAATGCTGAGGTTCGATACACAGGTCCTGTGTATCACTCTACTGGACCGCTTTAGACACTAAGAGGACTGTGTGTCAATGCTGTTTTTCTTCTTAATGTTAAACTGAATGATCATACTCTTTAGATATTAAATACTATAATCAGTGTCTTTCTACCTGATTGTGTTGTTAACTCAGAACAAGAGCCAGTAAAGCATTTGTATACTACTCTGGATGTCTAGTGATTAAACTTGGTCCTTCTTCATCCACAAGATTTCCTTTTTTTCTGTTTGTAGAGTCTCTTGAAAATGCTGTGGAGAGGAATCCCAGGAGGATGCAAAAACAGAAGTGGTCTCCAAAAGAGGTGGCAGCAGTTTTGAGACACTTTAATGCACACCAAGGGGAAAGTGGCCACGATGATAGACTGCAGACAGTGCAAAGCTGCAGAGCATCCTATTCTGGCTGGTCGCTCTTTGCAAAATATTAGAGACTGCGTCAGGAGCCAAGGCACGACTCAGAAGAAAAAAGCACTGCTACACAAATGATGATGAAATTTTATCGAACATGCAATTAGGGACAGTTCACAGTTTAACTTTTCATTATTATGTTACATGTAGGAGCAATGTTTTATTATAAGGATAATTACGAGATTAAAGCTGTTATGTTAGGAGAATAAAGATGAAATCATTCCGGGGGCTGAGGGGTCGTTGCAGCAGATAGATTGAAGGATTGGAACTTCACGGATCAAACACTCATAAACAAAACTAACTACCGTTCACACCCGCCGCCCTCTGAGCTGGACACATCACACAGGTGTCCTCTGTCTGCAGCTGGAGGAGAGAGGAGGGGTCAGGGACCGTCTACGAAGTGCAACACTGAATAAAGATATACTCAATAACTCCTCTGTTATAAAGCTATAAAACATCACATTTTAAATCACACAATAATATACTGTTGCTTAAACTACACATGCAACTTTGCGAAAATAGGTGGTTTTAGTAGTTTATTTGCAGTATTTTTTTCAGTGTTGCACTTTGTAGACGGTCCCTGACCCCTCCTCTCTCCTCCAGCTGCAGACAGACACCTGTGTGATGTGTCCAGCTCAGAGGGCGGCGGGTGTGAGGTTGTTTTGATTAAATTGGATTGTGGATAGTTGTTTACCTTATTACGGTAGTTAGTTTGTGTTTTAGCAACGTTTTGTTTATGAGTTATTGATCCGTTCCAGTTCCAATCTGTCAATATAACTTTCTTGAAGATCTGCTGCAACGACCCCTCAGCCCCCGGGATAATTTCATCTTTATTCTCCTAACATAGCGACTTTAATCTCGTAATTATGACTTTATTCTTCTATCTTTTCTTTTGTGTGGCCCTAATCCTCTGTCGTACCAAGGTAATGCTGGAAGGAGAGTTATATGTTTAAAATAATAAATATTTAGTCTTAGCTCAATTTTCATGTGAGAAAATGTTATGTGAAAATAACCATTAAACTTGGCTCATTGTTCACTGTGCAATGTGCCATGTGTCCTTTTCTATCAGCTTTTAAAAGGTAATGCTCCAGTAGATGAGCAGTCTTGTAGGGCAAATAGCATTTTGTATTAGTGATAAACCAGTTCGGTCACTTTGCTATAAAATGGTTATCGGTTCTTTTCATATCGATGATGTAATTGCAATTAGCAGTGCTGCAAATATAAGCATTTACTTGCAAATGGATTTAATTTGTCTCGGAAGACCTGCTTGTAGTATACCACTGGAGACTATTAGAATGTGGTTCTACATTTGCATGAAAACAACAGATTGCAAACAGGAGGCAAGCAATAACCAAACACATTAACATACTTTTAAGCTATATATCTATGGTGCACTATATTGTCTATTAAAATATTACATCACAAATCAGGTATTCCTATGCTGTATACATTTTGTCCGTTTATAAAAGGTTTGTTCTTGTAATGCACAATCCAACACTTGTCTGTGTAAAGTTATGTTCCATTTAATCATGTTTGTCCCTTTAATACACTTCAGTGACATGTTTGTGTGTTGTATAGCTACTGTCCTCACAAATAACAATTTTGTCATGGGCGGGGCTTATGCAGCTCATTATCTGCTGTCCTCATAATTAAGCATGGTGTCAGGTTGTTGTATTTTGAGTTGTGATGTGTGTATTGGACATTTGAAGTGGGATTTGTGTTGTATGGCTCAAAATAGATTTTTTGATATTCAAAACATCTTTGTAAAGCTAGTGGAAAGGGGTGTCCTTCTAATGAAGGAAAAAACGTGTTTGGGTCAAAGTGTCCTTTTAGTTCACAAAAACCCGTATGTGTGTGTGTGTGTGTGTGTGTGTGTGTGTGTGTGAGTGTGTGTGAGTGTGTGTGTGTGTGTGTGTGTGTGTGTGTGTGTGTGTGAGAGTGTGTGTGTGTGTGTGTGTGTGAGTGAGTGTGTGTGAGAGTGTGTGTGTGTGTGTGTGTGTGTGTGAGTGTGTGTGTGTGTGTGTGTGTGTGTGTGTGTGTGTGTGTGTGAGTGTGTGTGTGTGTGTGTGTGTGTGTGTGTGTGTGTGTGTGTGTGTGTGTGTGTGTGTGTGTGTGTGTGTGTGTGTGTGTGTGTGTGTGTGTCAGGCCAGGAGTATTGACTTATGTTTATGTACAGATGAGCATATGATCACTCACATGAGCGTGCTCTCATAATCTGCGTTTATTGACGATGAAGCAAATCCAGCTTGATTTGAAGAAATGAAAATAACCGTGAGATTCTAAGAACAGCATATTATTGTGAATAAAGGTCAGAAAATGTTTGACAATCTTTAAAATAGCACTGTTTCTGTTCTGTTACACACTAGTAGGCACTCTCATTGCCACACAATGAGAATTGGTTCTTAAAGCAGTTCCGGTCAGGATTCTTGGAGCCTTGCTGGTGAACAGATCTGCATTTCCACCACTTTAAAGCTGAACCTTTGAAATCAATGATCGATCAACTGAGAAACACACTATGTTCTGGTTGTTTTGGTCCCAAACCATTGTTTTGGGACCAAATGCTCTGAACCGAGCAGTTCAAATTCAGGTCCTTGAAGCCAAACGGATTCCATTTCTGCTCACAACCCTGCTTTAAAACCATTCACATGCTTCACATTTCCCTGAGTTGGGAAGTCGTAGTTCCATCTTCAGTGTGTTCATGAATGAAAGATGTGGAAAGTCAAGGATTCATTATTCCAAAACCACATGACGCAGCACAAATGTCCGATATCTTAATGTTAAAGAAAAGTGAAATGTAGTCCTGGATCCACCCTGTTATTTGGATGGCCCTCACCCTCCAATTGTTTGACCTCATTGCAGTCAGCGATTAACACCACACTCTTCATTGCTTTAAACCTGACAGTATTTAGTTTGCACACATGTTAATACATTGGGACAAACCTTGTGCTCTCCATGTCAAATGATGTGGGTTAGATCTGTGTCTTTTTTATTCTGTTAGTCTTTATCGCCCCTTGCTTTCCATTTGGTTTCTCTCTAATGTCATTGTGGCAGGTCGGTTTGTTAAGTAAAGAGCTGTTTGAGTTATTTTCTGTTGACCTCTGTTATAGGCCTTGTTATTTAAAAGTCTTGGTTTATAACGTTATGTTCATTAACAAGTTGCCTTACTGCTTGGTCCCTGACACAGAGAACAAAACATTTTCTCTGCGAAGGTAACGAACATCCTCCTGTCATTGCAGCACACTTCAGAAAGGCTCTTTTGTGATGAAGGCTGGACGAATGCGGAGGATTGGGAGGAGTCCATCCAAAATATGAGAAGGTCATTAAACAGAAAAATATACTTCTGATCACAAACACAGATTTGTCTTCAAAGTGATCTAGTATCGGCATCCAATCCCAGAGGGAGGAACTGATAGTGATGCTGTCCCCTATAGAGGACAGAGGGACGTGTGGACGGACTTCCAACAGAGTCCAACAGTCCACACTGTGATAGACGCCGACCTCATCCGACAACAAGGCAGCACCTCTCTCTCATTATGGAAACCATAAACATATATTGCTCCTTACCAGGAAGAAAGAGGAATATTCAAAAAGATCAATAACCCAATGTCTTTCTTCGTAGCGTTCGACACTTTGTACATTGTTGCTTTCATTATTTATTTTTGCCTGTAATTATTTTAATACTTTTTTATTTCAGTTTTTCCCTTTTATTTGCATTATTACTTATGTGATGGTTTGTGATCTGATCTGTGAGATTCCTTTCTCTGTACAGCACTTTGGTCTGTAGGTTTTAAAGTGCTTTACAATTAAAGCTGTATTGTGTATTGTATTGTATTTGTAACATAATTGGCTCATAAACGACTACAAACTTTTAGTTTTAAACATCCAAAAATGTAGTAAATTCTCCAAAAGCCTTGTTGTTATTGTTATTGTTGTTAAAGTGTCAGAGCTTTACAAAGTGTGGACCACATTTCCCAGAAGCCCTGGAACCCTTGTTTTTATCACAGACAAAATGCTGATGTTTGTGAAGAGCTGAAAGCTTTAGTTGTTGTTTCAGGAGCTGAAATCTCTCGGATGATAGGATTTATTTTGGATATATTCATTTGATTATACGGACATTTAGCCACTGGAGCTTTATAGAGCAACATAAGCATTCATTGTCAGTTATGACTTTATTTAATCTTCGTACGGTTTCCTTATTAGTAATTATCATATTTAGTCAGCCTCATCCTGTTGTTCTAGTCAAGTTTTAGTTAAGGGTGAGCAGGTTACTGTGTATTTTAGTGAAGTTAAATCAATACAGAGTGACTTATCTACAGAGCTGTTTATACTTCATATTTACGTCTGATTAATATACTGATTTATTAAGAGATGTACTCATGCTCTCCTTTAATCTACAAGCAGAACAGTCTCAATTATTCAATGTTTTCATCACGTTGTAGATGTTTCTTTCTGTCGCCTGTGCATCCACTTCTTTACTGATAGTTGTATTCAAATGATTTGTGTTATATGTTACTCTTCTGTTGTTTTCTATTGATGGATGAGATGGTTCATCTCAAGTGGTTTTACTTGTATTAACACATTTGAACAACAAGACAATCTGTTGACATGTTTGTTCATTTTAGTAACCAGATAATATTGAACATTTTCATCTAGTTGAGCCAAAAACAAACCTCCATATCCTCAGTACCATTAGGTCCGCATATCAATGGGAACATAACTACTGCATACAAAAGAAATGTCATAATGTCCTCTCTTTTGTTTCCACAAAAATGTAGTTGTGTCTTTGTTTCTTAATAGATATTGCATGCTGGGACCCCCCATGACACTGGCTCTAACCCCCCAACAGGCACAACACATTACTTTGATGCAAATCAGGTGATCTTGTTCTTTTTATTGTGTGCACAGAAGTCTTTACATTTTAACAATGCATATATTTGTATATGTATTTTTCTCAGAATCTAGTTAACTTCATTTGTGTATTTTAATGTTAAAATAGCCTTTTAGTATTTGTTTTAATAGTTCTACTTTTGGTCTTTTTCTTACAGTTACATTTGTCTTACTATTTGATGTACGCACCAAAGCATATTCCTTGTATGTGTAAACCTCCTTGGCAATAAACCTGATTCCGATTGTGATTCTGAAATAGTGGCAGTTAATGAGTTACTCTTGTCATCGTGTCACCTTCTTCATGGATAGAAAGGTAGTACCCAACATACTGTGTGTAGTCACAGTTTCTGTTGATTAACTTAAAGCTGCTCTTCAGGAGCTTCATGTTAAAAAGCTGCTCTGTAACTAGATCAAAAGAAAAACCATAAATGTTGATTAGAGCAATGAATATGATTTTCCATCATCCAAAGGTACACCAATTATAGAAATAACAACATTTTAAAATCACTTCCTTGGTATTCTTACAAATAAAGTGTTCCATCGTCCTCAGTTAGGAAATACATGAGTGGTACAAAGCTTCATATCTCCAGCAGAGGAGCTCCTGTCTGCAGACAAACAGAGCCTCGTCCTATCAGAGCGGCTCTTATCGTGAGTAAACGCCTCTCCTCCACACATTAGCCGCTCCCCCTCTGCAGAGCTGTTGGAATGCTCAGGTGACGCTCAGTTATCCCTTTACCTGACTCACCTCGCTTCAGCTCCCACTCTACACTTCCTTTTCTCTTTAAACACCAATCAGGCCTCATTGTACCGTTCTCCTTCATAGCTTGCACCTTTATTCTTTATTTATTGTCTCTGAAAATGTCTGACAATGTAACTCGTCTCCACTGCTTTTGCTTTCAGACTGAAGGGTTCACCAAAGTTTACCCGATGCATTTAGTCATAAGTGTGCTTGTGCATACAGTACACACACTTTACACTTGTGATTGCATTGCTTATGCAAATACACACACACACACACACACACACACACACACACACACACACACACACACACACACACGCACACACACACACACACACATACACATACACATACACACACACACACACACACACACACACACACACATACCATGTATACATCACTTCAGGGGACATTACATTGACTTACATGCATTTCCTGGAGACTTATCCTAACCTTAACCAACACATGCCTAACCCTAACCCTAACCCTTACCCTTAACCTTACCCTAATCCTAAACCTAAACCTAACCAAGTCTTCACCCTAAAATTAATGATTCCCCTCATGGGGACCTCCATTTTGTCCCCATAAGGGAGGCCAGTCCCCACACGTGACTGTGTAGACAGATTTAGGTCCCCACAAGTATAGTAATGCTAGACCACACACACACACACACACACACACACACACACACACACACACACACACACACACACACACACACACACACACACACACAGAAACCTATTAAGCTGATAGCAAACTAGGAAATACACGCCATAGCCGGACTGACCTTGATGTAGAACAATCATTCTGCACGCACACTTGAAATCAGAAACACATATAAAGCACTCAATAAGACTTGTTAGAACAAACAAGATTGGAAACAAAATGGATAGAAAAAACATTATTTTGGGTTTTACATTTGACATAAATAAAGTAAAAAGTAAAAGAGACATAATTACCAAAGTATTTGGGTTTACACAGTTAACAGTACCGAAGGAGTGGCAGACCGGGGTGGTGGTTCCCCTTCTTAAAAAGGGGGATCAGAGGGTGTGTGCCAATTACAGAGGCATCACACTACTCAGCCTCCCCGGGAAAGTTTACTCTAAGGTACTCGAAAGGAGGGTCAGGCCGATTGTCGAACCTCAGATTGAGGAGGAACAATGCGGATTCCGTCCTGGTCGTGGAACGACGGATTAGCTTTTTACTCTCGCAATGATCCTGGAGGGGGCCTGGGAGTACGCTTATCCGGTCTACATGTGTTTTGTAGACTTGGAGAAGGCGTATGACCGAGTTCCCAGGGAGTTACTGTGGGAGGTGCTGCGGGAGTATGGGGTGAGGGGGTCTCTACTCAGGGCCATCCAATCTCTGTACTCCCAAAGCGAGAGCTGTGTCCGGGTCCTCGGCAGTAAGTCGGACCCATTTCCGGTGAGGGTTGGCCTCCGCCAGGGCTGCGCTTTGTCATCCAATCCTGTTTGTAATATACATGGATCGGATTTCGAGGCGTATTCATGGGGGAGGGGGTCTGCAGTTCGGTGGACTAAGGATTGCACCACTGCTTTTTGCAGATGATGTGGTTCTAATGGCTTCATCGGTCTGCGACCTTCAGCACTCACTGGATCGGTTTGCAACCGAGTGTGAAGCGGCTGGGATGAGGATCAGCACCTCCAAATCTGAGGCCATGGTTCTCAGCAGGAAACCGATGGACTGTCCACTCCAAGTAGGGAATGAGTCCTTACCCCAAGTGAAGGAGTTCAAGTATCTCGGGGTCTTGTTCTCGAGTGAGGGAACAATGGAGCGTGAGATGGGCCGGAGAATCGGAGCAGCCAGCGGGAGCGGTACTGCAGTCGCTTTACCGCACCGTTGTGATGAAAAGGGAGCTGAGCCAGAAGGCAAAGCTCTCTGTCTTCCGGGTCATTTTCGTTCCTACCCTCACCTATGGTCATGAAGGATGGGTCATGACCGAAAGAACGAGATCGCGGATACAAGCGGCCGAGATGGGTTTTCTCCGCAGGGTGGCTGGTGTCTCCCTTAGGGATAAGGTGAGAAGTTCGGTCATCAGGGAGGGACTCGGAGTTGAGCCGCTCCTCCTTCGCGTCGAAAGGAGCCAGTTGAGGTGGTTCGGGCACCTAGTTAGAATGCCACCTGGGCGCCTCCCTAGGGAGGTGTTCCAGGCACGTCCAGCTGGGAAGAGACCAAGGGGTAGACCTAGGACCAGGAGGAGGGATTATATCTCTTCGCTGGCCTGGGAGCGCCTTGGGATCCCCCAGTCAGAGCTGGTTGATGTCGCCAGGGAAAAGAAAGTTTGGGGCTCTCTGCTGGAACTGCTACCCCCGCGACCCGACCACGGATAAGCGGGAGAAGATGGATGGATGGATGGACATGGTTAAACACTGTTGACAGTGTTAGTCTGTTTGCAGAGAACCCTCTAATCATTAGCTGGGTTATGCAAGAGCTATCACCTGCCTGGGTAATAATGCTGACCGTTGGCTTCTATTATCTCCAGCTCACACAAACACAAATAGACAGAGACAATTCAATGTTTGGATTCAAAACCACTTTTGTAGTCACACGAAAACCAAAATAAATGCATATGGATCATACACTTTAGAACTTCAAAAATAATGTTGCAAAAAGAAACAGCAATTTTTTTAAAATACAAAAATAGGATTGAATATTATTTTTGTCTGTGTAGTGAAACTCTAGTTGTTGATATCTTCAGCCTTAGTGGACTCAGGCTGTTCACTGCCCCGATCACAATGACCAGATCTAACATGACACATGTTTGGATATGTTCTCACACTTTCTGAAAAATCTTGTGATCGGATGAACCATCTGTCAATCAAACTGTTACGTCGTAGAATGTTTTCCGTGGAGGAAATCCTATTTAATATAGCACCATTATTGGCTTTTCGTCCAAACGATAAACTGTTCTATCAAATGGTGCTACTGCAGCATTTACACTAACATTAGAAACAGTGACTTTTCATGTCGTCACACACACCTAAACCACACCGGTAGCAGTAGCTCCTTACCGGATGTCCATTGGTCCAAACAACACAAGCGCATTACTTCTTTATTTTCTTTTGATGTTTTGCAAGATCCAGCAGCTATGCAGGGTGAGGCTGCATTTTGGTCTAAGTCCCAATAATGCAGAGCCAACATAACACAAGTATAGACAGCAGCTTTAATATATTCAGAAACCCACTTAAACCCAGGGTATACTGTATTATGCCAGTTAAAAGGTTGATTAAACTCGATTTGATTTGTTTCTTTTATACTTTAGTTGTACAAATTCCCCAACAAATGCAAATAATGCAAATCAAAAAAATCAGCACACACACAGTTCAGTTTTTTTGTAGCTTACTCAGGCAGATTTCTTTCTTTTACATCGATCACTTTATCTCAGGGTGGAGTTTGAAGTCATCTAATATAAGATTAAATCATGTTTCTTTTCCTGATGTTTATCTCATTAACAAAACTAATTGTAGATGATGAGCAGGTATGGTGAGCTGTGATGCCCTGTGTTCAGGCAGTGCTGTACAGAGACCCCCAGCAGGGGGCAGTATGGATCCCTCTCCTCAGAGGCTATGAGGGTCCCTGCACTGCGTCTCCAGGCTAGGGGACTGCAGCAGGTCACAGGAGCTCCTCTGGACTCAATGTTCTGATCCACACTGTGTATTTACTGCTACAGTGGAGCTTTACTGCTGTTTCCTCACAGTCCTCCTAGCAGTGTGGATGAACAGAAGGCAATCACTAAAAACACATTCACAAGATTTTTTTAAATAATGGCTTTGTAGAAAAGTGAAGTCAGTATCAAATTCTTCTAGACCAAGTTAAAAGGTTTGTAAGCCTGTAATGTGGAAATGAATAGATGTGACAAGTTTTTATCAGGAATGGATATATGACCTATTGTATTCAATATATATATGCACTCTATAGATACCCTTCATGATTGGTATGTATATATTCACTGTTTTGCATATTTTGTTTATCTTCTACTGCGGATATGTATCTTTATTGTTTTTTATTTACCTCTAATTCATGTGCGATGTCCTATCTATGCTGCTATGATTAAAACATTTCCCAAAGTGGGTTACATAAAGTATAGGGTATCTTATGACATTTCATGGATAAGCAGTGGGATACATTTGAACACCCACAGTTTAGATGATTTAACTAAAGCTTTACTTTTTTACATCAGCCTGGGAGACTGTCTTGGTATCGCTGGTGTTTTGGTCAGTGTTGTTTCATGCTCTCATCAAAGTGATTAAGCTAATAGATGTTTTTGTGGAGCAGTCCTCACTGGCTGACATTCCTCACAATGAATTGTGTGTGCACTCCACTTCTCCCGGGTAAATTACGACTATCCCAGGTTTGAGCAGATGCTACGTCTGTGATCAGACCTGAGAGTGCTTTGATAAGCCTGACTCTTGTAAAATCATCCAGTGTGATTTGTTTTCTCTCCATATAATATGCAGTGTGAGCAGTAACATACTGTCTTTTTAAAGCTTAATGCTCTTTCCTCTTTGTTTGTGGACATCAAACCTGCTGACGTTCAATATCCTGTTAAATGTGACCTCTGTGGGACAATGACAGATGATCAGTCATACCTGAATGCAGACTTGATTATTTGTTATGCCTTGAGAGGTCAAGTGAAAATGCGTCTTGATAAAGAGAATTTTCGGTGTTTTCCAATCGACCCAATTTTTTCCATTTGTATGTGTCTGTGTGACTCACATTTTTGAAATTGGTCGAATATTGCCCCAGAAACAGTCTGCAATGTATGTATCATCACGACAAACATTAGCTGCTTTTAGCTTAGCAGTGGTCATACTGTTTACATACTGTTAGCTTTTACCTTCTGGCAATTGCTTTAAATACCAAGAAAGTGGTGTAAATATGAGCAGATTATCCTGCTGAAAGTAAACGTGTTTTTGACACAGATCTTATTTTGCAATGCTAACTTCCATTGTGGCCACAAAAAGATGTCATCACTGCACCACTCTTTGGACGTTCACTGAACCTTTTTTTGCCACAGACCGATTGGTATTGGTCTGGCAGTATTATACAAAAGACCCTGAAAAAAGACCCTGGTCTGTTATTCTTCCTCTGAGAAGTCTCGCTCTGAGATCTTGTCTTACACCCACACTGTCAATGTCAGCGAACTAAACAGCCATGACATTTAAAATCTTTAAGAGAACAATAATCGTAGCTTTTGTGTATCAACACAGCAATTTCTTACAACACCAGCCCTCCTCTCTTAGACAAACAGATCAAGCGAAAGGTAATGAAAAGCCTTTATTTCTCCAGGGTCCAATCCATAATGTTGCCAGACTCTCATAACACTAAAACTGAGCCTGTCAGAGGCTAAAACACATTTTACTGGATGTTCATTGACAGTGCGATTAGATGCAGCTGTTTTTTTCCAACTGTCAGCTACAGCGTTTGCACAATACTCCAATTTACCAATACCAATTTCCAAAAAAATTCCTAATTTGTCACTAAGACACGAAAAAAAAGAGAAAGGTTTGAAAATACCAGCCCTTCTTCAGACTGTATAACCACCACGGCCCCTGGTAGACCCCCACACACATCAAACATCTTTTGTGCAATATATATACTATGTACACAATTCTACTAATTTGCACTTGCCAACATCTGTAATATACTGCAATATACTGTGTACATATATATTAGTAACTATAGTATTTAATACCTTCATCTTGCAGCTACTTTATTACTGCTACTTGTTTCAATACTTTTTTTGTAATGCTGTTGAACAACTTTTTATACTTGGAATGTGTAATTATTATTTGATTGTACATTATAATATGTGTGCATGACACTTTCCTAAATATAGTTTTAATTGTGTCTCTATCTTCATGGTCTCGTTGCTTTAACGATGTACATTTCCCATCTGTGAGACTAATAAAGGAATTCTGATTCTGAACATTGCATTCAAATCTCTGCAGATATCAGATTCTGCGCTGTGACCTTTGAGGTGTCTGGTTCTGGGCTTCTCCTGCTGTCTCTCTGCAGGACGTTCGGTCATCGGGGACTTCAGTAATAGCCCTCAGTGTGTACTCCGACACAGAGAACAGGAAGCATGCTGACCATAATCATATTAGGCAGCACTTCAGTAAATAAAGCAAAAGGCCCTTCTCATCAAATCCACACAGCCACTAAGTGGGCCTCTGAGGCACCCCACTCAGGTGTGTGTGTGTGTGTGTGTGTGTGTGTGTGTGTGTGTGTGTGTGTGTGTGTGTGTGTGTGTGTGTGTGTGTGTGTGGGTGTGTGTGTGTGTGTGTGTGTGTGTGTTGTGCGTGCGTGCGTGCGTGCGTGCGTGCGTGCGTGCGTGCGTGCGTGAGTGCGTGCGTGCGTGCGTGCGTGCGTGCGTGCGTGTGGTTGAGCGATAGTTCGATTAAATGAGTTTTTTTTAGTGTGTGCGTCTGTGTGTGTCGGAGGTGGAAATTAGAGAAAGAGAGAGAGAAATGCATTTACCAGAGCTTATCAATTTTCTACAAAAGTGTCATTTATTGTTTTGTGTTGGCCTATCTTTGCGTTATATGTAACAGAAATGTAAGCAATTTATGTACAGGCACAGTATATAATGCATACATAGACAAACTCCCAGTCTATTAATAAACGCCTCATCGCATTTTGAGCAGCATGTCCTTGCAGCCCGACCGCTCAGGTTTGCTGTCCAAAGCTGTTTTAGACTGCAGGGAGTTTCTGCATGAGGGAAATCTGAGCTTGTTCTAAAGAGAGAGAGGAGCTGTCCTAGAGGTCCTCATGCTGTTTATTAGAATGTGGCTCTTGGGGTCCTGCCCAGGTAGCTATTCTTGGACAGCTCTGAGGTCAGCATATCACCAACTACAGGACCTCTACGGACCCTATCAGACTGACGGCTGTACAGCACACTATCTGCAGAAACCTCATACTTTTTGCATAGCAATGCAGTATAGAAATGTTCCAATGGACACTTTAAAAATAGTCAAAAGAACTGTAAATCCCGGGAGCTTACACCATTTTTGCATGCCAACTTTTATAGAAATATTAAATATGGATTATCCTTGGTACACACCTAACCCTAAGAAACAGAAGGAAGAGTTTAATAAATGGCTTTTGATTAAAAAATGTCAAGAGGTCTACATGTCAAGATGGCTATTTTGCAAAATGAACAATACCAATAAAAATCATGCGTTACAGGCCATCTCTGAGCTTGGTTATTACAACCAGCTTCGCCAAATATCTCAGTGGTTAGAGCTGGCATCATTAAATGTCAGACAAAAATCTCACATGGGGTTGTGTATTTTCTTACCTTTGTGTTTGTTTTATTTTCAACCATTGGTCCCTCTCAACCAAATATCCTTATCATCATCAATGGTAGTTTTAACCAGAAAGGTGGGCTGATTTGGATTCATTTTGGGATTCATTTTAAAGTTCTGGTGGACAAAAAACTGCCATTTAAGTTTGTACTAAATTGATTCAAAATCCTCAATAACCTCAAAAACCACCTCATCTGTCAGTTTCTATGTGCTGGGTACCCGTACTATGCATTTCTAACAAAAACATTTGGGGTACTCAACATTCCCGGGGTCACTATGCTGGCAAGTATTTATCTTATACAGTAGTTATTGAGTTTCTTGCAGCTTACAGTAGAATGGGATGGTGCTAATGAGGACAAGGAATACAAAGCAGAGAGTACAGACAGCACAGTAGATGAAGATAAGCGTGGATGGCATGAGTAACTCAATTCACACTGCCTGACTCCCTAATGAAACTATTAATTAAATAAATGGACAATGTTGTTTTGATCGCCATCTCAGTGGTCCATGAAATGAGTGACTCTGCTGTGTGTGTGTGTGTGTGTGTGTGTGTGTGTGTGTGTGTGTGTGTGTGTGTGTGTGTGTGTGTGTGTGTGTGTGTGTGTGTGTGTGTGTGTGTGTGTGTGTGTGTGTGTGTGTGTGTGTGTGTGTGTGTGTGTGTGTGTGTGTGTGTGTGTGTGTGTGTGTGTGTGTGTGTGTGTGTGTGTGTGTGTGTGTGTGTGTGTGTGTGTGTACTAAGCAATGTGGCAGAGTGACAGTGCGCCCCGTAAGCACATTTCCAACAGGCTAATTAAAGTTCCTCCGGAATAAGGCCAGGCTTATTAACATCTCAATGCAGCCACTAAAGCCTGCTCATAACCCAAGGAGGATCAATGCTCTTCATTAGGGCCGGACCGATACTGCTGCCCTGCCAGCAGACCCAGCACCTGATGAAGACTACAGGGGAACTGCAGAGAGAGAGAGAGAGACAGAGAGAGAGAGAGAGAGAGAGAGAGAGAGAGAGAGAGAGAGAGAGAGAGAGAGAGAGAGAGAGAGAGAGAGAGAGAGGAGAGAGAGAGAGAGTCAATATGAAGAAAACTAATGTCATGGTTTTCCAAAAACGCCCCAGATGTCAGGAGAACAAATACCATTTTACCATAAATAATCATATCATCGAACATAGTATGAGTTATACCTACCTCGGTTTAACCATAACAGCATCGGGAAGTTTCAACATGGCAGTGAATGCACTCAAAGAAAAAGCCAGAAGAGCTCTAAATGCAATTAAGAGAACATTTTATAATGTCCAAATTCCAATTAAAATCTGGCTCAAAACCTTTGATAGTGTGATCCAGCCCATTGCGCTGTACGGTAGTGAAGTATGGGGTCCACTCAGTCACCAGAGCTATACCCGCTGGGACAAATATCCAACAGAGTCTTTACATGCAGAATTCTGCAGATACATTTGACGTGTTCAGAGAAAAACACCAACACATGCATGTAGATCAGAATTAGGCAGAGACCCACTGATCATTAACACTCAAAAGAGAGCACTAACATTCTTTAACCACCTTAGATCCAGCCCCCGAGACACCCTCCACTCCAAAGCCCTCCAAAGCCAAGAGCTAACCCCAGAGAAGAGTCCCCTATGTCAGCTGGAGCTGAGGCTAGCTGCCCCCTCTCAGAGCCACTCTGACCAGTCTCTCAGCAACACTGCTCTCCAAACACCAATCACAGTCAAACGCATTATAACCAGAGATGGGGTCGTTACTAAAAAAAAGTAATATATTACATATTACATATTACTTTTAAAAAAAAGTAATATATTACACTACTTCGTTACTCTCTACATAAAGTAACTCGTTACTTTACTCGTTACTTTACTCGTTACTTTACTCGTTACTTTACTCGTTACTTTACTCGTTACTTTACTCGCAGGGCCGGCCCGCCCCTCCCTACAGGCAGATCACGCAGACTGCGGCGCACCTACAGTGTAAGCGCGCCACAGTTTTGCCTCTGCGAGACTCCACTTGCACCCCCAATTACTATTGCATTAAGGAAGACATAACACAAGTCTTTCTTTTTATATGCTCTAAAATAGGCTACCAGCCACACAACAAACTAACAGTCTGTGAAACTTCAAGACACTAATTAATGAAACCAGTTCAAGACGCATTATTCTTATCATTCTTTATGAGCGCAGTAACGGTAAGGTATCTAATTACTTATTTATTTAGTATTCCATAACTTAGTAACAGAGATGGTCAAACTAAAGTGGTAGAGACATGGCAGAATTCCTACAATGAAGCGGGACATTGAACTGTTCACCCGTGAGAGGGCGATCAACAAAAGAGAGCGAGCGTTGAGGGAGTTTACAGATGAAAAGACTCACGGCCCGTCCGCACTACAGCTTTCGACAGCTTCAAAAACGGTTTCCAACGCGTCTGCCCATTCACTTTGAATGGGGTGACGTCACTTTTCGCCGAACTGCATTGTGGGAAGCAGAGCGGAGCTTTCCTGGCGTTTCAGGCTGCGAAAGTTGAGCAATGTTCAACTTTTGAAGCTTCTGAAGCTTTCGGTGGAAGCGTCAGCCAATCAAATCATATGCCAGTACAAGCTCTAGCCAATCAAACCGCTGCTTGTGTGTCAGGGGCGGGAGATTCATGTGATTGGTTGTTGGTCGAGTTTCAGACACGCCCAGCTCCAAGCTTTTTTTGAAGCTGTAGTGTGGACGGGCCGTCAGCCATGTTTATGCAGCACTGCACGTGGAGATGTGGTCTCGCAAGTCGCGCAGATTACATAGGCCTACATGTATATATATGGCGTTATATTTGTGCCTCTATCCTGAGCACGCAATGAAACATGTTGAGCATAGAAAATGCGATTGAGCATAGAAAATGCTATTGAGCGCGCACTTGAACATTTTTGAGCACAGAGAAATATATTTTCTCTCATAAAACTCCTGCTCCGTGCGCAAGCAGACCGCTGCAGGCGCTCTCTCTCCCCCGCTCGCTCGACCTCTCCAGCCTGTGCGCGCTCAGCTTTGCCTGAGCTCGCTCAAGTTGTCACAGCGTTACAAATGTGCCACAAAACCAACCAATCGGAGAACTCGAGAAGGTCAATTCTGATTGGCTGGTCCAGCGCCATGTAGAGAGAAGAGTTGCGACAGCGGAAGTCCAAAATGCTTGATCGTCACGTGGTTCAGAGAGACTCAGAAAGTTCCCGGAAGTTCGTGGCGGGCCATTTGAATCACGATTTGAATACATTAATAACAGGATAGAAATGCAATTTTTGGTAATTAGTGGTCAATAAAGGTTTTGATTTGCAATATGTATACAACATATTGATATGTGTATGTAGTTACATCAATGTGTGTCTTTTTTTTAAGTAAAATGTGCTAATATTTGAGGATTAAGATAAAATAAGAAGTACTTTATTGATACCAATTGGGGAAATGTTTACGCTGCAGCAGCAAAAGACAAGGAGGCATTGTACATTAGACAGTTAAAAGACTATAATTAAACAATCGAAAATGTAAACATCTTAAATAGAAATAACATAGCATTACAACGTAGAAAGTAGAAAATATACATAGTGTGAACAGCTATCTTACCTGTTAACATACATGTTAGGCTAACGTTGCCTTGGTTAAAGAGCCTGTTGTTTATTGCTTTGAATTCTTTAAAACAAATATTATCTTCTCAAACCTGTATGGTAGTCAGGAGCATCACATCCTAATGTTATTGATATATTTAGAGGGAGGGAAGGAAGGTTTAAAAATTCTGATTAGATACATTTCTACCATTTCTTTAATTCATGGTGGTTTTAGTAATCCCATGGTAATTGAGGACACAAGTAATCTAAAGTACTAATGTAATCTTTATGACTTTCAGAAAGGACAGGAGACCCACAGGTGCCTATATCAATGATTGTCAACTGACAGCACAATGAGTCAAAGGGCTAGCAGCAGCAGCAGCAGCATGATGATGATGATGATGATGTTACATGTATTGTTTTAGGAACATCCATTGTAAATAAATGGAATTCAATAAACATTGAATAGCATGCATGCAGTTTGTCTGTGCCTTTTCCTCCGTGTTGTCCTGGCATATCGTCTCCCCCATGGTTTGCTGTGCTGCCGGGGGATGCTCCAAGCGCTCAGAGAAAGGAGTACACATGCAAAGTTTCCCCACTGACACAGAGAGGAAGAAAGAATGGCTGGCTCAAGTCAGCAGGAGCAATTTAACTATCACAAAAGACAACAACAGCAACAACATATGTGAGGTAATCATATTTTTTACAAAACAAAGACCACACCATTGGGAAGCTTAACGTCTGTTTAATCAAAATAAGGAACAGGGAGAGGCTTGCAAAGCTCTGGGAGTTGAGACTCAGGTGCAGAGTGAGGGTCTCATTGCAGGTCTTCAGGCTCCATTGAATCCCCCTGGGGTTCTTGTGCTGAGAGAGGGAGACAGGAGAAAGGGTTAGATACATCTAGCAACCTATAGGATGGGAAATTGCTGACCTATTTTTTCAGTCCCTCTCCCTTTGCCATCAATCCAAAATCAGCTGAGCTGCAACATAATACAGACAGGTAATAATCAACAGAATCACAAGGACATGATATGGCTCTGCTAGAAACACTCACCCATAAGATACGTTTTTGTTTACTGTTTGGAAGTCTCAAATATGCACTCTAAATCCATATCAATAGCGATGTATCACACAAATAGCTCTCTTCCTTATTATTGTGTAACGTTCGTTAACTATATTATACTAGCTTGAACTCCAAAATGGATATCCTCATTTCACCACCTCCACCCACCACAATCACCCGCCCCAATGTTATATTTAACTAATATGTAACTCCCTCCACCCCGGATGGGTGGGAATTCTCTCTCTCTCTCTCTCTTTTCTCTGGGTGATAGTTTATGTCTTTGTGCATCATTTCACCGACTTTGGTGTTTTTTGGTGGTGTTGTTTGGTTGCACTGGTGAATTGTTTGTCTAATTGTTTGTCTAGCGGCTGCAGCTGCAGTCACGCCGCCCGGCATGGCGTTCCGTGGCAGCTGCGCTGTGTTAGAGAAGCTGACTCGCCAACACGCCATCAAGCTCTCTCCACCTGTCGGTGTGTGGTCTGGCTGTGGGGGCTATGGTGGGATATGGCAGAGTTAAATCTGCCTCCCGCATGAACAGTGCAGTGGTTATTTTTTTAGACTGCACAGAGAAAGCTAACCAGCTGGTGTAGAGCGGGCTAGTGATTAAAGGGACGCTGTTACCCGTGCTACCCCTTGTCACTCCAGCTAAAAAAGTCATCATCTCTAATGTACCCCCGTTTCTGAGAAACGAGTTGTTGGAGAGAGAGGCGTTTCGGGATCAACTTAATGGGAGATGCAAGCTGCTCGACACGTGCACCTTGCGTCTCCCATTAAGTTGATCCCCCTGGGCTGTAAATCCCCGCACCTCAAGCACGTTGTGTCTTTTAGGAGACAGGTGCTTATGGTCCTGAAGAAGGATGAAGGGGAACTTAATCTGGCTCTTACATTTAAAATGGATGATTTTGTGTATACTGTCCATGTTACGTCTGACATTTTGAGATGTTATGGTTGTGGAGCGGCAGGACACCTGATCCGCGCGTGCCCGGAGAGGGCGGGTGTCCGTGGTGCCCGCGCTCGCAGCCGGCCCGACGGTGCCCGCGGCGGAGCCGTTACCGGTTGCCTTGTCCACGGCCGGGCCGCCGGTGCTGGGGTCCGCGCCAGCGGCGGAGCCGCTGCCGGTTGCTTTGTCCACGGCCGCGCCCGTGGCGGAAACGCCGGTGGTGGAGCCGCAAGTCAGTCGGTCCGGGGCAGAGCCAACGGTTTCACGCGTAGAAAGCACACAGGCAGCCGGTACACACAGTATCACACACACAGACACTCAGGTCACACAGAAAGCAGATAGTGAGCACACTGCAGCCAGAGTATATGCAGCTGAGTCTGTTCTGGAGGATGTGGTAATGGATGAGGATTTGTTAAGGTTACCTGTTAAAAGGAAAAACGAACAAGTGAGCAAAGGAAGTGTGGCTCAGAAAGGGAAGGTGTCAAAGAGGGAGTCGCTGTGTTCCTCCTCTCAGCCAGAGGGAGTCTCAGAGGACTCAGAGGACAGTGACAGCGAGTCATTCTTTGACATCGTTGAGGTAGCAAAGGGAGAGGAGTACTCTTTCCAGAGGATCAGATCCTTTCTGGCGGAAACTAAGGGGTGGAGGGGGGTGAAGTTAGATGACTTTTTTGCAGATTTGCAGATCTTTCACAATACTGCCAGGGTTCTCATGCGGCGCAAAGAAGCCTTAGGGGAACCTTTCTTCATCGGCCCAGAGAAGGCTCGGTTAAAGAAGATACTTCAGAGGATTAGAGAGGAAACTGCAAAGAATGATGAATAAGTACATCTTGGTTTTATTTTATTTTTTTCCAGCCAGGTTTTTGATTTAGTTAGGATGCAACTATAATTTCATTATGAGTGACATAAAGCTGGGCTCTTTAAACATTAACGGTGCTCGAGGGGATGCTAAGAGAGCATCTTTATTTACTTTATTAGGAAACAAGAGTTTAAATGTGACGTTTCTCCAGGAAACTCACAGCACTGCTGAGAACGAGAGTGACTGGAGGAGGGGATGGGGGGGGGGCTTCTTCAGCCATAAGCGCAGCAATAGTGGAGGGGTTGCCATTCTCTTTGCGAGGGGCTTTACACCCTTCTCCTGTACGGTCGATGAGGTCATCAGGACACTTGCTCAAAAATAAATGCTGAATTTTAAAAAGTAAAAATATGTTTTATAAATATTTCTGCTCCCAGTGTGGGCGCAGAGAGGCTTTTGTTTTTTGAGAAACTGAAACACACTCTTAGCACCTGTGATAGTGGGGAGTATCTGTTCCTGGGGGGTGACTTCAACTGCACAGAGAACCCTGTGCTGGATAGGAACCACCAGGAACCGCATGCTGCCTCGAAGAGTGCCTTAATAAGACTAACAGAAAGCTTTGAGCTGTGTGATGTTTGGAGGCACTTCCACCCGGGCCAGCGGCAGTACACGTAGGTGCACTCTAGGGATAACCTGTTGTCTCTGGCTAGGCTGGATCGTGTCTATGTTTTTAACCATCACATTAATGTAAGCAGAAGCTGCTCTATCAGTCCAGTGGGAATCTCTGACCATTCCCTCGTACAAGTCTCACTTTTTATTAATCATGTTAACTGTAACAGTGCGTATTGGCACTTTAATGCTTCAGGGTTCTTACACCTTTTCCAAAGTCAAATTCAAACACTTTTCAAGCATTTTCAAGGTGCATTTTCAAGCTTTTCAAGCATCTTACAGCTGTTGTAAATTACATATTTATATACATACTTATACTCAAATGATTATTTCCCTACCTCACATTAAATCAGATGTTCTTTATGCTATAAACAACCAAATGTGTGTTTCGTGATAGCATTCTACACGAGGATGACAAATTAAAGAAAAGAAAACTAAGTTTAATATTTCAAAATTAGTCATCTGTACGTAGACTGGGCCCTCCCATATAACCTGGCTGAGCCAATATAAAACAATCAGCCAAATAACTTTTCAATACATTATTGATTACTATTGTTGAGGTACTTTTAGGTTGGCAGTGAACATACTGTAAGTCAGAGGTAAATGGTGTACCTTTACTCCACTACATGTATTTAATACCTTTAGTTACTTCACAGATGTGGATGAATGATGTGAAATATAATCAAGTGTTAAATCAGACTTTAGTTCCACCTGGAGTAAATCCACCAGCTACCCTGCAGTATACAAAGTCATTCAAACTAGCTGCACCTTTACCAGCTTTGAGAACACTTTAATGATCAATCATTATAAAACATATCATATATATTATTCTGAAATGGACCAATCTGCACAACGACTACTTTTACTGTCGATACTTTAACTATATTTTGATGTGATACTTTTCTACTTTTACTTGAGGAACATTTTGAATGCAGGACCTTTACTGTAACAGAGTATTCCTACACTCTGGTACTTCTACTTTTACTGAAGTACAAGACCTGAGTACTTCTACTTTTACTCAAGTACAAGATCTGAGTACTTATAATTTCACTACAAGATCTAAGTACTTGTACTTTTACTCGAGTACAATATCTGAGTACTTATTCCACCTCTGGTAGCTTATTTGTCTGAATTGTAGCCACACAATCACGCAGAGCTGCATAAAAATAGACTCACAATGGTAACAAGTGGAAAATAATATTTACAAATGTGTACAATGATTTGTAGGTGATGCTGACTACTCAAGACACCTGACTTCTTCAAAGGAAGACTGTGTTCATTCTACAATTACATGGGATTAAAGCAAAATGTAGTTTTACTTGTATAATACTTCAACTTTATATAAAAGACAGTTTGTTTTCATCTGTTTTCAAATAAACAAAGTATTGGCTTTCAGAATATTAAACTTGTTTCGGCAAATTCAGATGATAAATACAACTTTGAAGCTTGTAACGGCATAATTACAAGCAGAGAACGGACTAATGTAACATCACAGCAAGCATAACAACAGCCGGTGTTTCTTGTAAGTATTTCCCCGGTACACAAACGCAAAAATACACAAACACACTCGCGAGCTTCCCCCAGACCAGTAATACAAACGAAAATGTGTCTTCGGGTCAATGTGACTGATTTCGATAGATCAAGTCACATTTGGTTTAGGCACGAAACATACTATCAGTATAAATACATTGCTTTCAAAATCGCTCTGTGTCGAATCAATAGATTATATTTCGACTATAAACACGAAATGCCGTGAGTGCTTCATCCTCTGAACACCACAGGATGGCGACTGTAACGCACATAACATAGGTACGCTCCTCTGAAATGATTGTCCCCTGCAATTATTATTATCCTTCAATCGAGTTCGCTATTCAGCTTGCTAACGTTAGCTTAAACAAACGTAACATGCAACGTTAGCCTAATCTAAAATGCTCTACTACGGCGTACCCAGGGTTGGGTTGTAACGGAATACATGTAACGGCGTTACGTAATCAGAATACAAAAATCAAGTAACTGTATTTAACTCGCGTTACATTTGAAAAATGAGTAATCTGATTACAGTTACTTTCGTAAACCTGAAGTGAATACATTTTGGATTACTTATTGGAATTGATTTCCTCACAACATTTAATATTCATTACTGAAGGTAGAGCCGAATCATCACAGCGCACAAAACTATTATCGCCGCAGATGGACCAAAAAAGGGAGCTTTTGAAAAAAAAGGGGCGGGTCCGCTCAGTGAAACAATAACAACGAAACATGGAGGAACAAAAGTCTGCATTTAAGTCGTGTGTGTGTAGAGGTGTGTGTGGTTAAAACACATCAACCTGCGGTCGCTCTTTAGCCTTATGATTCTGAAGGTAAACACAGTGAAGGCGGTGCGTGAAAGGCGGTGCGTGAAAGGCACTGCACGCTCGTCTTCTCAGAGGCTGAGTTAACCCTCCCGCTGCCTCCTGGTGCTGCAGAGATTTCATGAAGTGAAGGAGGTTTTCCTTCTATAAAACAGCTGTGGGCAGCAGATACTGTGAGAGTCACAGACATGAATACATAGATCAAGGCAGACTGGTGCACACACTCTCCTGTTTTGCCGATCCGGTGCTTAAACAAATATAGCTCTACACCCCTGGCCGACATGTCCTTAAAATGAAGTCCGAGTTCGACATTTTAATTCATGTCCTGCCAACACTGGCAGGACAGAAGGCGACACGCCCTTTCTAAGCCGTGTCCCTCACTCCTCACATCCCAAGCTGCATCTCCAGAAAGTGTATTATGTTGTTGCGTCGTTTCAGATGCTATGTTTCAGTTGTGCTCTTGATAAGCCATTAAAACAGTAAAAACACGTTCAGTTTCCTTTTGCTTTTTGTGTCTCCTGTTCACCAAAACATACCCATCTGTGATGGAAAAAGAAAGTAATCCAAAAGTAATCTAAAAGTAATCTGATTACGTTACTTTTTTAAGACGCGTAACTGTAACTGTATTCGGATTACTTTCAGAGCCATGTATTCAGTAATCAGTAACTGATTACATTTACAAAGTAACCCTCCCAACCCTGGGCGTACCTTTCATGTGGCTCGTCAGCGCAGACTCTTGCATCGTTATTTTTGCAAACTTTGCAGGAGGCTACTCGTGGGCTTGACCCTCGTCTTAGCCATGGCTTGTATTTTTTCTTCTGCTAGCCAACGCTCGTTGAAACTGCAACCTCCTGGCACACAGTCATCTATCACTCTCATCAGAATGCCCAGGTCACAAGTAACACAAACACTTGCAGGTCGCGCGCATAGCGCGGGAAGGCCGCAGCGGAGCTGTTTTATGTAGAAGCAAAGCAATTATTTTCTTTTAATCTAAAAAGCGAACTATTCACTCAGACAGCAATTTATTGTAAAAGTAAAGCATTTACATTTTCAAGCACTTTATCTCAATTTCAAGCACCATTCCCAAAATTCAAGCACTTTCCCAACCTTGAAAACACCACGTCAAATTTAAATTATTTTCAAGGATTTCAAGCACCCGTACGAACCCTGATGCTTCTCTGTTGGCCGACAACCATTTTCAAAATATTTTTTAATTATTTTGGGAAAACTACCGTTTATCTAAGAGTGAGTACAATTCTCTTCAGCAGTGGTGGGATGTAGGTAAAGTGAAGATCAAGCAACTTTGCCTACAGTACACTTTCAATGTCACAAAGGACATGGCTAGATCTCTGAGAGCTCTGGAGAGAGAAGTGGTGGAGCTGCAGGGATTGGCAGACTCCACAGGAGAGCGAGAACATGTTGAAGTTTTCAAAAGTAAAAGCTCAGCTCTGTCTGACCTGCTGGGGTTTTCTGCTCAGGGTGCTCTGGTCAGATCCCGGTTTCAGAACATCGTGAAAATGGATGATCCCTCTCACTTGTTCTTTGGTCTCGAGCGTAAGAATGGTCAGAGGAGGCTGATGCACTCCCTGCGGTCCAATGCTGGGCAGCTGCTTCAGGAGTCCGCCGACATTCGTCAGTGTGCTGTGGAGTTCTACAAAGAGCTCTACAGAACAGAGTTCCAGGCCGAGCCAGAGGTGGCGCAGTCGTTCTATGAGGGCCTTCCTAACGTCCCTGAGGAGGACAATGCTGAGCTGGAGGCGGAGCTCTCTGCCCAGGAGCTGCAGGAGGCCCTGCAGAGCATGCAGAGCGGGAAGGCTCCTGGCATAGACGGCCTGCCTGCAGACTTCTATAAGGCTCTCTGGCCAGTTATAGGTGACGACCTGCTGAGTGTGCTCAGAGACAGTCTAAGTAACGGGAGGTTGCCTCTGAGTTGCAGGAGAGCTGTGCTCACTCTCCTCCCTAAGAAAGGAGACCTGCAGGAGATTAAGAACTGGCGTCCTGTGTCTCTACTCTGTACCGACTACAAGCTGCTTTCCAAAGTGTTAGCGACGAGGCTGAGGAAAGTGATGGAGCATGTCGTTCACGTAGACCAGACATACTGTGTACCCAGCAGGTTGATAACTGACAACGTGACTCTAATTCGAGATGTTTTGGACCTCTCCGGTTCATTGGGCTGTGAGCTTGGTCTGATTTCTCTAGACCAAGAAAAGGCTTTTGACCGAGTTGAACACCAGTACTTGTGGCAGACGCTGGAAGCTTTTGGGTTCAGCTCTGGTCTCATAGCCAAGATCCAGGTCTTGTACAGGGACATTGAGAGTGTACTGAAGATAAACGGTAGTTTGTGTGCTCCTTTTGAAGCTCAGAGAGGAGTCCGACAGGGCTGCTCTTTGTCCGGGATGCTCTACTCCCTGGCCATAGAGCCCTTTTTACACCGGGTCAAAGTTACCGGGTTTCTCTTTTCCTGGCTGTAGGAATGTTTTTAAATAGTCTGCGTATGCGGATGACATAATGGTCTTTGTTAAAAAAACAAGATGACATCAATGTTTTAACTGAAATTGTGAGCAATTTTTGCAAAATCTCATCTGCTCGAGTCAACTGGGGGAAAGTGAGGCCTTAGCAGTAGGAGAGGGCAGTATTGACAGCTTGTTGTTACCTGGGGGCCTTGGTTGGAAAAGGGCAGGGTTAAAGTACCTGGGTATTTATCTTGGTGATGACACGTTTTGTTTGAAAAACTGGGACGGGCTTATAGAGAAAGTGGAAGGCCGGTTAAAGAAGTGGAGGTGGATCCTTCCCAAACTTTCTTTTAAAGGGCGTATCCTTATTTTAAATAACCTTGTTTCCTCCATGTTGGCTCACCGGCTGGCATGCACCGACCCGCCCGTAAACCTGCTGTCCAGGGTGCAGGCTCTCATGGTGGACTTCTTCTGGGACCACATGCACTGGGTCTCTCAGAGCGTCCTGTTCCTGCCAAAGGAGGAGGGGGGACATGGCCTGGTTCACCTGGCAAGCAGAGGGGCGGCCTTCAGTCTCCGGTTCGTCCAGAGGTTCCTGACTGGACCTGCTGACCTGGTCTGGAGACCCGTAGCTCGGGCCTTATTGGAGCGCTGTGGTGGGCTGGGTCTGGCTGAGTCGCTGTTCCTAATGGACCTGAAAGGATTACGCCTGAACAATCTCTCGGGTTTCTATGGAGGTCTCTTCAAGGTGTGGGGACTACTCAAAAAAGAGAGACCAGAGTGCTGTGGCTCACTGTTCTGGTTCCTCAGAGAGCCGGTGGTCCGTGGATCTCGTTTTGTGTGTGGAGTAGGGCCTTCTCTACAACAGAGACTCTGTGAGGAGAGGATCCTCATGCTGGGCCAGGTGGTGGAGGTGTGTGGCCCCCGTCTGGACAACGCTGCAGGCCTGGCCTCACGTCTGAGCCTCAGGTCAGTCCGGGTGGTCAGCCTCCTGCTGCAGAGCTGGAAGCAGCAGCTCAGCCAGTCAGAGCTGGAAGCAGCAGCTCAGCCAGTCAAAGCTGGCGCTGATCGCTGCTCACTGTAAAGGCCCTGTCACACTGTCCCGAAATTGACACCCGATGGACACACGATAAAGGAAATGTTCAAATTCGGCTGTGATCGTAGCAACATCGGGCCATTCGTGAGGGCATCTAAGCCATCGTATGACCGCCGGTGGAGTTTCTCAGGCTCCGGCAGCAACTTCGTGAGCGGCAACTTCGTAAGGCACTCGTGAGGGCATCTTGTCAAATCGTGTCATCTTCGTGTTATCATCGGTGCATTCACCCTCACTCTGATCGGGGTGAATGCCCGATGGCACCGATGATAACAAGATGCCCTCACGATGGCCTTACGAAGGGCAAAATTGACACACGAATTCAACACGAAAATGAACCTTCGCAAGGTCCTTCGGCAATTTTTTGGCATGCCAAAGATTTTGCCACCGCTCACGAAGTTGCTGCCGGAGCCTGAGAAACTCCACCGGCGGTCATACGATGGCTTAAGATGCCCTCACGAATGGCCCGATGTTGCTACGATCACAGCCGAATTTGAACATTTCCTTTATCGTGTGTCCATCGGGTTGTTTTATTGCACAACAAAATCATGTAAATATATTATGTAAATAACCCAATTTGTGTTCTGTGAAACTAAAAAGGATATAATATATTATTTTGAAGGACAGTTGACAGGAAGTTGTTGTTGTTATGGAAACAACATTACGGAGAAAACTTAATATTTTCTACATATAACGACGGATAAAGTAAAGAACAAAGTCTGAAGATATCAGTACAGTATCATAGTACTGTAACATCATTGTTTTTGGTACTTTCATTGCAGTTGTATGTCTTAAATGTAATGTAAATGTTGCCTTCGTGTGTGGTTCGGGGCCATCTTGGTGCGAAATTCACAATTCCATATTCGTGTGTCAATTTCGGGACAGTGTGACAGGGCCTTAACGGACTGAAGTCTCCAAATGACAATGACTTTTTTCCAGAGATGCAATGTTTTCCTGATCTCAGTTGTGAGGGTTTTTTGTTAAATTTGGACAATGTTACTGATTTTAAGTTTAGCACCATGTCCAACAAAACCTTTTATTATTTGGTGACAAAGGTGCTGAATCAGAGCAGACTGTAGGAGCGAGTGGACACCCGTTGGAGAGCCCACCTGGGCCTGCCGGAGGCTCAGAGGCCTGAGTGGAGAGCGCTCTACAAGCCTCCGCTGACTAAGAGGGGTGGGGACCTCCAGTGGAGGATTCTCCACGCTGCGGTAGCTGTTAATGCGTTTGTTTCAGTGATCAACCCTACAGTGTCTGACGCCTGTCCTTTCTGTGAACAGAGGGAAACCATTTTTCATTGCTTTACGGAATGTGTCGACTCCTTTGTCTTTTTCAGTTACTCACTCAGATGTTGATTTTGTTTAATGTGGTTTTTTCTAAGTCAATGTTCATTTTGGGTTGTAGGTACAGCCAGAAGCAGAAGTGCAAAAGTCAGCTTTTGAATTTTTTGTTGGGGCAGGCTAAATTGGCCATCTACCTCAGCAGGAGGAATAAAGTTGCGGAATCATTGGATACCGATGCAGTTTCGATTTTCAAGCGGATGATTAAAGCAAGACTGAAAGCGGACTACGGTTACTTTTGCTTAACAAAAAATGTGGGAGAATTTGAGGCCATGTGGTTAAAAATGCTTTGTGTTCTGTGGAGAATGAGGATCTTATTTTCAGTCGTTGTCTGAACAGACAATGTGTGTCAATGTGTCTGTTTGGCTATTTGCTTTGTGAATAAAAGTGGTTTTTAAAAAAAAAAAAAAAAAATCTCTCTCTCTCTCTCTCTCTCTCTCCTCCTGTACATACAATTAGTAATTCATTTGTAGGGAGAGCAGATTTACCGACATGGAGGCAGGAACATATTTCCCGGGTTCCCCTGAGGGCGTCGTTGCTGACTCCTGTCATATTTACTGTGTAATTGATTTTTAAACACACCCGTCTCTCTCCATTCCTGCACGAATATTTTTTCCCCAGTTGCCCACAGCAATTGATCCATCCAATCTGACTGTGTACCTCTATACGCATCTCTTCATTATAAGATAAACATTTCTCTACAGCCCCTCCCTTCTATCTGACAGGAAGACCTTATTGCACAAAGGGAAGATGGGTAGAGGGGGAAAGAGAGGGCTTTAGGAGTGAAGGATGAATGAGAAGAAAACGTGCATGAAGTGGACAAAGGAGGGTGGATGACGAAATGGAGGGGGGACAAGAGGGATGTTTAAGTAAGCCTTAAACTAACTACAACTCTGAGGTGTTTTTAGCATGGATGTATAAAGAGAACTGATCTCGCCTACAAAGCCCTTAATGGGCAGGCGCCATCTTACCTTAAAGAACTCATTATACCCTACTGTCCTACTAGGGCATTGCGTTCCAAGAATGCAGGGTTGTTGGTTGTTCCTAGAGTCTCTAAAAGTACAATGGGAGCCAGAGCCTTTTCTTATCAAGCTCCACATTTGTGGAATCAGCTTCCAGTTTGTGTTCGGGCGGCAGACACCCTATCCGTTTTTAAGAGTGCGCTTAAGACCTTCCTTTTTGATAAAGCTTATAGTTAGGGCTGATTAGATTCAGCCCCTAGTTTTGCTGATATAGGCTTAGTTTGTCGGGGGACATCTTACTTCTTCCTTCTCTCTGTCTATACCTGTGTACTCTCATGTTCCGATTAACCCAGCTTCCCCAAATGTCTTTCTTTTTGGTGTCTATATACGCCGGGATCCGGAGTCATGGATGATCCTGCGCTCCTCTGTCCTGGATCGCGAGCCCTGGATCTTGAATCGTGGCTGTGGTCCTGGATCATAGGTCCTGGATGGATATCCTCGTGGATTCATCTTCCTATTATACACACATGCATTTCTAAACATTTGGACTACCTATGTTGCAAATGTTTTATCTTTTCAATTTACACACGGCATCTATTGCACGTCTGTCCGTCCTGGGAGAGGGATCCCTCCTCTGTTGCTCTCCCTGAGGTTTCTCCCATTTTTCCCTTTAAACTGTGGGTTTTCTCCGGAAGTTTTTCCTTGTACGATGTGAGGGTCTAAGGACAGAGGGTGTCGTATTGTCATACTGATATTTTGTACAAACTGTAAAGTCCACTGAGACAAATGTAACATTTGTGATATTGGGCTATATAAATAAACATTGATTGATTGATTGATTGATTGATTGATTGATACAGTGTTGGAGGAGGTGACCCTCGAGAGTAAAAGTACCCTCATCTGGGCTCTCAGAGCACCATCAGAGCCTTCTCAGCCATTCTAGGCTCAGTCAAATGAATGGAGAGGGAAAATAACTCTGGATTTGGCTTTTATTGCATTTTGAGACTTTTATGCTGCTGATTTAAATAAGGGCTATTCAAGTAAGTGTCTGTACTAGTTACAGCAGTTGATTTAGTTCAAGAAAAATGATCCTCTGATTTACAGGCAACTCTTCACCAAAATAAGTTAGTGGGAAAAAGTATTTTTGGGCTCCAGGTCATAATGTCTACAGGCTACACCTGTGTCATGAAAACCAGGCCAGTCCTTGGCAGAGTCATACTAATTAAACAAGGTAGACCGTCCCACTGACGCTCATATCACAGTGAATTCATTTGAACATAATAGTTACTGTGGGGAATATAATTAAAGCACAATACAGACTTTAAAAGTCAAAAAGAAGGTTAACATTTCAGTGGGTTTTACTATAGGTATCAGAATAGAGATCAGAGAAAGGAGCTCCGGGAATGAAAGGAAAGAAACATGGTATAGGGGGAGGCAGGATCTACTGATTATCACAGAGTAGAGAAGAACGTCAAAGAAAATAAACATGTGCATTTAAAATATCAGGGAGCAGAGGACGAGTGGAGAGCAGAGCGGTGAGCTGGAGACCAGAGGGAGAAGCCTTTTTTCCTCGGGGGGGTGCAGGGCTCTTCTAATCAATCCATGGATGCATTGTAAAATCAATGCTCTGTATAATTAGGGCAATCCAAGGGTAAAAAAAACACCCTGCTCTGCATTTTGCCCCCGTCTGCACTTTTATGGCGCATTTCCACTGCAGCGGGGTAGCCCCGTTTAAGCGTCCCTAAGCGTCCTCGCTCAGGCCTCGGGCTGCCTCGCTGGCTGTCCGAGGCCGTGGCGCATTTCCATTACAGTTTAGGACCTGGGGTAGCAACGCAGTGTAGGCGGGGCGATCGGCTTTTTGGCGGGCTTTTTGGGCGGAGCGACGCTGGGTAAAACTGCAGTGGCGTCATCTTCAATGCGACACAACTCACAAAACACACACAACAATGGAGGATGTGGAAGCGATCGTTTACTTGTTTCTTGGTGTGTGGCTTGTTATCACAGCAAGAAGGAAAGTGATGTTTCAAAGTAGGCTGCGTATAGCAAGACGAGATGCAGAAGAAGCCGTATTGTATTCGTTGTATTGAACATAAATACATCTTTTTTTTTTCATATGTGTTTGTCAAATGTTTTAAACAAATGTTGTTATCTGAATTGAATATTTAGTAAATATTTGAATTTCAAGCACCAGTAAGTACTGCCCCATAATAAGAACATTTGAGGAAATATCAGATCATGAAAAGAAAATATTTCTAATCAATTAAGCGAATATCAAAACTAACTATAAACATAAATACTAAAGTGTAAAACACAGCAAAACTATATTCATAAATGCAAGTGTAAAATAGTGTGGACAATTGGAAACATGGATGGAGGCTAAAGTATCCACAACATAAAATAATATATTAAAATATAACCTCAATCTTTCTTCTAGACATGTTAAAAGCTTGCTTGAATGGTTATAGGTTTCTTCTTTTGTTCTCTCGTCTTTGAAATATATAAGGAATGTGTTGTTTGAGTCTAGTAGAACGAGGGTATTACAATTGAGCAATTTCTACTACATGTATTATGTATTTATCATGTATTCTTAATACTATTACAAAATAAACATGTAATAATGTTTTAGAGGAGGACCTCAAGCTAGCAAACTCAATTTCTTGCTTTAAATCTCTTAAAACTAAGGGGCTTTTTCCTAACTGATGGTGTTTGTTATTGCTTTATAAATTCATATATGTTTATATCTTCTCTAAATCAAGATTATGTGAATCAGATTGTTTTCTGTTGGGTGCAATTTATTATCAACAAGAGATAAGATAAGTCAAATAAGTACTTTATTGATGGCAGTATAAAAATACAAAAAAAATGTTGTATCAAAAAGGCATGCCATTAAACAATACAAATAAAAAATGTAAAACTGTATTGCAGCCAGCATAAATATACATGGCATTGTAAAAATAAATATAAAATGTACATTTTAAAGAAAATAAATAAACAAGAAAGTACAAATGTTGCATTTAAAAAAATTAACTAGATAACAAATATATCATATGTTCAATAACTATTAAGGTTATTTGAAGTATCACGGAGGAGACGGGCCACGTCGGCTGCCCAGTCCCCCTAGCACCTCGCCAAGAGTGCGCAGGAAGGCTAGGTTGAAGGTCTCTGCTTGAGCGGCCTCCTCCCTTCTCAAGACGGCCTCCTCCCTTCTCAAGGCCGCATCCAACTCCCATCTCCGCTCAGCAGACGCTTTGGCCCAGTCCAAGTGCCGTTCCTGCTGGGCCATGTGCTGTTCATGGTGCCGTTCCTGCTGGGCCCGATCCTCTCTTCCTCGTTTCCTCTTGCCTGGGTGACAATAAGATAATAATTAGCAATAAGGAAAATACACAGGACAGGTACAGGTCACACAAGGATATAAGAATAACATGTATAAACAGAACAACAGTAAGGTGAACTAAAGAAAGTTCTGGCCCTAGATGTTTACAATGATTGTGAGAGTGAATTACATTATGTCCAGCCTGTTGATAATGAATATAAATATATGTATATGATTGGATGTCACACACAACTGTACTACTGTAGCTGCTTACTAGCTAAGACTTTACTTGTAACAGAGCATTTCCACACAGTGGTATAGCTTATTTTAATTACTGACGATGGATGATCCAAGGTTTAAAAAAACAAAACACAATTCCAGTCGTTTTGCCATTTCTATTTCGTACCTAGAACCACACGCTGCGGTGTCGTGATGGCACTCGGCGTTGGTGGTTGAGTCGGGTTAGGGTCTTCGGCTGGGGTCCGTTCTGGATTCAATGACGATGTGGAGGGAACACTGCCATCACCCGTTGTTCGGGAATGTTCCTCCTCACAAGTCCCAATGTAATCATCTAGAACAGCAAAATGACTTGTTAATTCCACAAACTACTGCAGCACAATACTAAATAGCAACAACAACTATAGAAAATAAAAACTGAACGTAAACAATGGCACATATGGTGTTAGCAAACAATAGCTCTAGCTAAGGCTATCTGCCTAGGCTATTTGCCTTAGCTAGCTATGTAGCTCTTCGGGGCTCCATAAAAGCATGGGTTGTCGAACATTAATGTAAGGATAAAATAGACTTCTTTGTTAGAAGTGAGCGTACCTTGCAGGGACTCCAGTAAAGCCGTTGCAGAGTCCAGGCCTCCCTCCCTCCCAACGTTGGCCGGTCTATGACCCGCACCACTCGTGTTGTTGTTGTCCTTTATTATGCGATATTCACTCTTCATCTTTTTCAGTTTTTCCCTACACTGCAGGAAAGTCCTCGAAAATCCGCGTTCGGAGATCTGTGCAGAGACATCCTGGAACACTTTTATATTTCGCGTTGTTCCGTCGAGCTCCTGCTGGATTGTATCATCCCCAATGAGATGAAGGAACGTCGTCACCTCCTCGGTCGACCACGGTGTGCTTTTCTTATTAGACGAAGCCATTTTTGTAGCTCCTCCGTTTACAAAATGCTGTTTATAAAAATGCTGCAAGCTTGCTTCTAAATATATATGCGACGCTAGGGATGAACTCGCGCGCGATCTTGTGACGATTCTCTCTGACCAATCAACAGTCGAGAGTGTTGACGTCACTAGTTCAGCCCTGGCCCTGGTCTGATAGAACCACGATTTTATGGGGCCGGAAAAAGAGGGAAAAAGTGCCCACTAGCCGGTACTAGGCTATATGGAAACGCCACCAAAAACTGGCCTGGCCGCTTGAGGACGGTTAAGGACGCTTAAACGGGGCTACCCGCTGCAGTGGAAATGCGCCATTAGTCTTTGCTTTCTCCTGTATTAACACTTTCATCATAAACGGCTTCAGGTCAGTAACGTTATTCCAAATTGGCTGGAATAATTGAAAAACTTCTAGGTCCTCGCTGTTTGACTTGTCACAAAGTGCAATACCCTAAAAGGCAACAATGCACCATCATACACTTTAGCTAAGCTTATAAGCAGTCTGATGGTATATTTTATATATTTTCTCAAACCTACCCATCGTGTTTTACTTCTTCCCATTACTAGGACTTCCATCAGATGTCCAACCCACTCATTTCAACACAAACTCTCCTCTGGTTGGTGTCATCCTTTCATTTTTCAGTTCTTATACACAATATCATCCTTTCAGTCTACTTGGCAGTGTCAACCCTGAAATGTTGAGTACCTTTTATGTTAGAAATATATAGTAGGGTCCCCGGCACATGGAAATGGCTGGATGCTAACCTGCATATGTTGGGCAAATTGAACAATTAGCATAAGTTGCATTCATTAGCATTATTTAACAATTGAATAAACATCCTCAATAACCTCCAAAACCACGCAGAAATTGTGCAAATCTGCAAAGCCATTTTTAAACTATTGTCACATAAGCTATAATGCTAATTAACTGCCATTTGCCCAACATATGCAAGTTAGCATCGGCTGTTTTTAGGTGCTGGGGACCCGTGCTATACATTTATAACATAACACTTTGGGTACTCTACATTTCAGGGTTCACTATAGGACTCTATGAACTGTCAATTGGACTATTTTGTTATATCACAACTGAATATTCATGCAGGCAACTCCAGACTAGACAAACTTTAACATGTTAAGCCCCGAGCCTGTTTTTCAGGTCTCAGGCTCGAAAATGACATTCCCAGAACAAATGACCATATCTTCCCTTCTAAAAGGGTTAAATTAATAATCTTTTTTCTCAAAGCAAGGTTACACCTGTGAGTTGGATGTAGAAGTTTCAAAATCAATATAGATGTTTTTATTTTAAAGTAAATTCAGATTGAACACAGTAAAACAATGTAAATGATTGTGTCCGTCCAAAAAAAGAAAATTACTTAAAACCACCCTTGAATGATGGGATGGTAGACTAAAAGCTTTAGGAATCCAAACTACAACATATAATAAGCACCCTGTATCAAGATTGATGACAAACAAGTGAAATTTGACCTTTTTAGAGAGATTTCGCAACAAAAAAACACTTCTGGGGTCATTTGGGTGGATTTTCCATATCTCTGGCCCCCCTTGGTCGATTTTGATCATTGACATCTATTTCTAACCGTCAGAGCCAATGGAATCGAGGGGAACTCCCACATACACACACACATTACCAAATAAGGAGTGAGAGTGATGCATATCCAAAACCGGAAGCTGCGATAACTCTGGAGGCTACCATTAGCAGCTAACTTTTTTGCTCTGATTTTTACATAAAAACGGAATTATGGATTATATAAATATTTTGTTCAAAGCGACAGACATTTTATCAACCTATGGATTAACTGATTCAGCCGCGTTTTTTCTAGTTTTAATGCCATTGAACACGTCTTTTGATCAGATTGACAGCTACGGTGAGACGATCTCCCGTAAAAGCTCCGTAAAGGTACGTGTTGTGATGTCTGTGTTTGCTTCCCCTGTCGCGAGTTCGGATCACTCAGTGATGATATATATACCTATATAATCTGTGGAACCTCAGCTTTAATCGGATATCTTGTATGTGCAGTTACGATAAGTAATAAGGGTATCTTTATCTTGAGTTCTGTGCCAAAGTGCGTTAGCATTTTTCGCTCAGTGGTAATTTAGACGCTTCTTATGAGACTTGTGTTTTGTTTTGGTAAAAATGGTTTGTATCGTCAGTTAGCTGAGATTATTCCCGTTAATCAGGTATAACACATGAATAGGTTCTTAAATATTAAGATGCCCTGAGACACAGTGTCGTGGAAAAAAAGGACCCGCCGAAGGGGTCTTTGGAGCTTAACAGGTTTTTAAGGCAGTTTGATTTGTGTTTATTACATCCCTGCCCTGAAGTAAACTCCATTATTTTGCTGAAATTGTTTTATTTTTAATGGTTGGACCAGTAAAGACACAACATGGCCTCATACAGTATATTCTGTAAGCCGCCATACAATTACAGAGTTGTTTCTGATTAGGGTTCAATTTTGTACCAGTCCACACTCAATTCATTTTAATAGCTGGGCCTTTATTTAAGGTAGCACAGTGAATTGAGCAAAAAAGCTATTGACCACCACTGCAGAGGCCTCGTAGAAAATCTGAGTTCGATGGTCTTTAGGAGACCAAAAACACTGCTACGAGAAGATATTTCTTTAACTGTGGAACGTTATCATGAGATTAATTATTTTATCTTCATCTTTGGTTTGATGATCACAAGTACAATTTCTGCAGCTCGGACACTCTCTTGGCCGAAGTCAAGGCAAGTAGCAACGCCGTCTTCCATGACAGTGCTTTCAGGAAGGAGAGCACCAACGGCAGGTCCCATTGCGGGGAGGAGGCGTGCACTACTGGGCGCTGCCTCCTGACCCCCTGCAAAAACCACGACATGAGCGGCTGACTGATGGCTGACCTGCCTCCAAATCGAAATGGCAGGACGAAATGGCTGCTGCGTACACCTTAATTGTGGAATGAGCCAGCCCCCTGTCCACCAGTATCTTATAGGAAAGAATAGAGCCCAACGTACATGATAGAGGCTCTAGACTCCTTTCTTCACACCATTGCTGGAATCCCGCCCACTTTGGCCTGTAACAGGCTGTGGTGGATCCTGCTCTTTATGCCTGGATAGTCTGAATAACGTTGTATTAGGATATTCCTTGTCCTCGCGTCCAGGAGAGAAACTTAAAATAAGGAGACCAATGGAGTCTCTGAGAAGGTTCAAATGGGTACGTTAATTAAATGGCGCGGTAATAGAACAAGCAAAAGGTAAAGAAGAGACAATAGCCGGTGTTGTCTTGGTGTGGCAGCTGCGGAGTAAGAAGAGACCAGCTGTGCTCACCCGCCGCCTTATATCCTCTCTCGTGCTGTGGAGGAGGGGGCCGACCGCCTCAGTCTTCAATGTCCGACATCGCGTAAAACAAAGGATTTCGACATTTTACATTCATTGCTTACATCCACACGCCTTTTCTCCTCCTTATCTCTTTCATAACTTTTTATTTAATACTTTATAACGGCTTCAATAGCCACTTTAATAATACTGGACGGTCGCCCCGGATGTCGTCATGAAGGATTTTCAGAATAAAAGCTTGACATTAAGATTGTGCGAGAACTTCCGTTTTTTTCCAGAATAAAATAGCTTTTAAGCTGATGGTACGTCCAAACCAAGTCATGCCATAAAACATTGATTTTAATTTCTAACAATTGTCAGACAGCCCCACCTGTCTCAGCCTGTCACTCTCAGGAACCAAGCCTGGAGAGGTTGGCCCAGAGTGGGTAAAGCCCCTATTGCACCTGCTTCCTGAGACAGCGCCCCCCAGACCTGAGGAATCGTCCAGGGCTGGCCCACCATCATCTGTGTCACCTCCGCGTACCACGGCGCCAAGCGGCGACCTGGAGCCACTAGGATGACTGACAGATGTTCCCGCCTTACCCTCTCCAGGCGGGGGGGATAAGTTGCAGCAGTGGAAAGGCCTAAAGCAGCTTTCTTGGCCATGGCTCGTGTGCAAATGCGTCCACCCCGAAGGGCGGATTGTCCCACCGGGCCAGGGAGAACTCCCGAACTGAGTCCAGACCTGCTTCGTCTGGCAGGGGCCCGCCTCTTGACATGAGGTCGACCCCCCGTTCTCCCGTCCTGGGATGTGCAGGGCCCTGTGAAGCCCACAACCACAGGTTCTCTGCTGCGGTCAACAAGGCTACGGAGCGGACTCCGCCCTGCCTGTTGATGTACGCCACTGTGGTGCGGTTGTCGCTCCTCACTAGCACATGTTTGCCCTGTATTAAGGGTTTGAAGTGCTGTAGGACCAACATCACTGCTTGCAGCTCTAGGAGGTTGCTGTGCCGAGCCTCTGTCAGAGGCCAGCAACCACCTATAGCTCTCTCTAGGCATGTCCCCCCCATCCTGTCACGGATGCGTCTGTGAAGACCGTGATGTAGGAGGTCACTCGCCCCAGTGGAGCTCCCATTCCGCAGATGCTCTGGGGACCCCCAGAATCGGAGGTTGCTCTCTACTGAGGGGGGATGGTCACCAGACGTCGTTTGTGCCTCTTGGGATCTAAACGAAGACCGATAAACCACCTCAGCAGGCGACGTGTATGCAACAGTCCGAGTGGCACCACGAAGTGAGCAGCCGCCATGAGACCCAAAGTCTGCATGATGGTCAAAGCTGTCACCGTCGCCCCCTGAAGCAGTCTGCAAACTGCCCGAAGCCTGTCTGCAAGGGCGATTCTAGGGGGGGGGGGGCGACACTGACCTCTGACCCCCCTGTGAAAAGTTTTTTTTTTTTTTTTTTTTAATGTATATTTTCTGGTACTCGGTTTGCCAAAAAACGCAGGATTTTGTTGCTGTAATGTGAGATTGTGCAGACAGCCTTATGTAAAGTAGAGATGTAACTGTTCATTGCCTTTATTTTTATATAAATATGGTGTTAGTGCAAACATTGCACTATAACTTAAGCTGAAGCAGTAATAACTATAAGATCTATCTGAAATAAATAAGTGTACTGAAACAAATAAACAATAAACAATAACTGTATTGCATTGTTTTCTTATGCGCAATTACTTCATACTGTCTAGTTCTCTTTTTCGTCCTGCATTTATTGTGCCCCCCTCAGAAAATAACTGGCCCCCCAGTGGCCCCCCCAGTCAAATTGGTCTAGAACCGCCACTGCCTGTCTGCTTTCTCTCAGGGTGGCACGTAGTCTGCCTGCATCAAGCACCACCCCCAGATATTCTTCCTGCTGGTGAGGTATGGGGCAGCTCTTCTTCCAATTGACCGCAAAAAACAACTTGGTTAAGTGTAGGATCAATTGGGCTGTGTGAATTATTGCCCATTCCGTGGACCTGGCCATGACTATGAGGTCGTCTAGATCAGTTTTTCTCAAACCTTTTCATACCAAGGACCACTTAACCAATAAAAAAACACTCGCGGACCACCTAACTCCCCAAATATCCAAAAACACATAGTTTTTCTAGAACAGATTACACATCACCTGAAAATGGTACAAACAAGTGGCAACATGTGTGACGAAGTTGTTTCGCTGGGCTATATCATGCAATCGAAAACTTAAGCTCGCTCCATTGCGGAGATATTCCAGCGAGAGTGCGGAAAACTTAAATGTATTTATTTCAAATGTGAAATGTTACCAACATACTCATGGACCACTAGGGGACCATACTTTGAGAAGCACTGGTCTAGATAAAAGAACACCCTCATGCCATGGTCGCGCAGCGGCTGCAGCGCTGTGGCACATTTGCTGAACGTGCGTGGGGATAGGGAGTCGCCGAACGGCAGTCTGTTGTACTCGTAGGCTACCCCCAAATACTTTCTTTGTTTTGGAGCAATTTCGACATGAAAGTAAGCATCTTTCAGGTCGATGGGTGTGAACCAAGGAGATCCTCTCGATCCTTCCTGGACAGCGCGATGAGTCCCAACCACACGTGACGTGACGCCACTGTGGCCAGGGACATCACGCATCCAGCTGCGGCGGCCACACCGTGGGTCAGATTGTTCATCTGACCAATGCAGCGGTCCGAATAATCGCTCCCGTCCTGTGGCGGTGGGCGGGGGTGTCCTGCTGAGGGGTGATTAGCGAGACACCCAACACACCAAGATTATTGGCCATCTGCGTTCCGAGCAGTGGCGCCAGAAGGGGGGGGGCAGGGGGGGCCATGGCCACCCTGATATATTTGTTGGCCCCCCCACCACACACACTCGCCAGTCACGTATGCATAGTAGTTTATCTGATATTTCACAACAAATACACAGCCAGCGAGTCGCTTGATTTGAGCTTCCAACACTCATACTGCAGCCCCTCCCTCTCCCTCTGCTACCATGGTAACACTCTGATACTCGGCGCACCACTCTCTGAGATTCACACAGACAGCAGCAGGTTGCAGCAAAACGTTTCTTTCTACTGACTGGACTGGAGTTGACAAAAATCCACCTGACTTCTAGAAGGTAAGTCGTATACGTTCGTTGCCTGTTAAGCCCCACAACACTTTAGGCTTTAGTGTGTTAGCTTTAGGTAGCAACAAACGGAGATATGCTTACCTTTAGCTGATATTCTGATCAAAATGTGTGTTCAATGGCATTAAAACGAGAAAAACGCTGGAAGACCTGGAAAACAGGCTCGGGGCTCAGTAAAGGCTGGCTTGACTTCAGGTATAATTCGTCTGTAAACACACTTTGGCGGCTATCCTAGTTAGCCTTAGTTTAGCTTGCTAAGCTAACGTTAGCTGATGTCGGTATGCTGGGTTGGTGTAATGCGTAGGCTACTATTAATCACTGCTGTGTGTAATGTCAATTTGCAGAAAATGAAGAGAAAGACAACAGACATCTCTTCTTATTGTAAGAAGAAGATGAGTAAAGGAGAGACAGAGCTGGCAGGGGAGCAGCAGCATAGGGCTAGTGAGGAGATGGACATACATGCTAGAAAGTGCATGTGGAACTCTGTTTTGTAAAAGTGAAACTAAAACCTAAGTACAGTTTTATTAATGTGATTGTGACCTTTGTAATCATTTAAGTCTTCTACACACTTTAGGTCTGCAGCTCCTTCAAAATGAAACAAGAATCTATGCAGTTTTTCCTCTTCTGTGTTCTGAGGTTATGAGCCGACCATTAGTCAAGTTTGTTTTCATAATGTTCTGTATGCTAATTTCAAAAAAAGGGTAACCAGTTTGTTTATAAAGTATATATATACATTTTCAAAACAAATGGAATACAAGCTATATGTATTACTCTCACCACAGTGGCCTAATCTAAAAAAATAGAATGTCTCGTCACCAATTTTCTGTCTAATACTAAAAGGTGGTATTTTGTATCATTTATTATGTTTTGAATTTGCTATAAAGGTCAATAATAGATGGTGTTTTTGAGTTCAATCACAGTATTTATTTACCATTTTATACCCCTTGTGTTTTTGGGTCCTGTTGAAATAAAATAGTCATGTTTTAAAACTTGATTTAATAAAGTAATGTCAATCATCTTTGATCCCAGTGTGACACAAACAGCTTTGTTCAGTCTAAAACTATTTATAACCTAGAGACATAATATAACTGAAGAACATGTTGTGTTGCTGTTGTGTATTGTATGTGTTGAGAATGCTGAACATGTTGTGCCTTACAATAAAGGAACTTATTTAAATTAAGCTGTATTTGTCTTTTTAAAAAGGAAAGAACAACTAGCATGTATACAAAACAAAACAATAAATCACCAACACATGTATACATAACACAAAACAAGGTTCTTTTAAATGTTGTTTGAAGTAAAATGTTAACTATCCGTATTATATTCACTTCAGATGAATAGTATCAGAAAATGTAAAATAAGAAACCAAAGTATATCAGTAGGTGATTCTCTTTGCCATTGTTTTCATCTAGTCTATACTTTTACAACAATTAAATTCTTGGTTTTCGTGGGCGACACCAAGATTTTCAGTGGGGTGGCCACCCCTATGAAAAATACCTGGAGGCGCCACTGGTTCCGAGCCGGAATATTTTATATTCCAGGATATCTCGGTCCCGAGGCAGCAGGGGCAGAGGTTTTCTCCCCTCCGCCCAACCAGCTGCCTGTGGAAGCAGATGGGCCGTCAGGCTCTCATCAAGGGGGGGCACGCCGAGACACTCCGTGTCCGAGCGGCCCTGCACCCGATTCCCGACATACCTGCCACTGGAGCCTTCGTTTTGAGTGGCTGCCGCCACATTGCCTCAACGCATTGCCAGATATCTGGCAACGGGGGCGAAACGAAGACCGGCTGCGTCGGACGCACCGGGCCGTAGAACCCCTGACGAAGGCGGCTTACGAGCCTCGGTGGCAGTGGCGGGGGGAGCGGTAGGCCTACACGCTCTGCCGCCATGGTCATCACCGCAGGGAAGTCCTGACGCGCAGACCTGTGTGGCGGACCCTCCTGGACGCCGGACCCGGAAGCACCAGTCTTCCTCCTCGAGGAACGCGGACGCCCGACCCGCCGAAATGGCGAACACGAATGGCACCTTTCCATGTTCCATTTCCACCACCTCGAGATCCTGGTCCTCCGCCTCCTCCGGCGAGACATAATACGCCTGAAAATGCTCCAGACGATGCCGGCGGCTGAGCCGTGGGAGTATGCGGCAGGCATTGCAGGCCGGAGACTGGGTCAGGCCGTCCGCGGTGTGGTCAGGCCCCAGACACTCAAAGCAGAGGCGGTGGGGATCAGCACCCGGGATTAAGCCAGGGCATGAAGGACAGGGCCGGGGCTCAAGGAGTGGTGAGTCCATCTTGATTCAATTTTCTTTCTTTTTTCTCTGTTTTTACGTCTCAGTTGTCTGCTCGCTGAAGAGAAAAAGGATGGCGGTCGGAGGGCGTAGCCGCCTTATATACTGTGGGCCTGCGCGCGCATTCAGGTAGGCTCACCCCGATTGGCCGGCTACGTTTACGTAACTCAGTAGGTGAATGCACGTACAGTATGATAGAGAGTAGTACCCATAGAGTCCAGTAGAGGGCGGAGCCTGTGTGAGATATAACAGATTAATTTGAACAGGTAGACACCCTAAGTGCAAATATGAAGTAGTCAAAAGGCATGATACATGATAGACTCCGTTAAATGCTAAATGCTTTCTCGAATGGTTTTGTTGTATCACTTACTGTACTTAGCCAATAAACAGTAGCAAAACAATTTAACAGATCCAATAAAGTTTAAAGGTCTGTCACAAAATCAGCCAGTACATTTGAATAGGATTTAACTGAAATATTAAATGGCTTAGGAACCTGGGGGTAAAGTTAATTTGCTTATGACCAGATGCAAATCTGTGTTCTGTGTGCTTCATTTATCCACAATCTTTTTTCAAGATTTAATTTGTGTTAGTTGAGTTGTGTATTCAAAGTGCTCGTATTTGCTCTTTGGTTGCATGTGCATATTAACCCCTTTTTACACTGGACATTTGTCAACCTGATGGAGAGAGAAGACCAATCCTGATGCTTTTAGCCATACTTTTAATGACCACATGTTCCCTACATTTAACCGTTTAGAAAAGCAGCCCACTGCTTTGGTGGCAAAAGCCAGTTTTCAGTTGTATTTTTCATACCAGCTATCAGATGTAAGCAATACATAGACTACACAAGTTGTCAAGTCAGACTTTTACAAAGGTAGGTTATAGTGAAAGTTACACCGCCCAAATTATTGGTAGAAAGCTAATTATGCCACAATGATAGCACCACGTAGTCAGGTCGCATCCAGAAACTTTATCTTAGGCGTTATGTTGCCAAACATTGTCAATTAAAACCAAAGAACATTAATTTATAGGGAAATATGCATTAAGGGACATTATTTGTTCGACAAAACACTGAATTAATATTATTACCCTAACCCTTCTTCATCCTCATGCCTAAACTTAACCAACCAAGGAAACAAAGGCAATGAATACTAGCCAATCAGAGGCAGAGTAGGGAGGCATGCCTGTGTCATAGTATAGAAACCAATCAAGACCATCGAATGACATTATTCTGTCCAAGATTGAGCAATGTGTTTATTTGGGTAATTGCAATGTCAAACTAATACTAAGGAATATTAAGAAGTCTCTTTAAAACAGGTCAGTCAACTGTAAGAGACAGTGTGTCTCAGTCAGTGAGTTATAGCTGATGCAACTGACGGTGACAGTTGCCTTTTTTATGCAGCAAGGTTGAAGGTCAGGGCAAGAATTTAGAAGCTTTCTTTTCTCTACATTCAGTATGTTCTGTGTGTATTAAAGGATTCAAATCATGATCCTCACACGTGTCGAGATATGTTTTATTCCACTGTTAATTCAGCCTCTATTTCAAGGGTTACTGCTGCTCCAGTCATATGCAAACATACACACACTGTTATTTCTGTCCAACCCGTTGGGTCTCTGTGAGTTCCCCCTGATTTCACCATGTGATGAATGGAATAACCCCCGCCCTGTATCACTCTTTGTCCCAATAATAGTAGTTTAACCAGTTTCCTGGTTCCACAACACTGAGCGCCACAGAGGCAAACGGTGTTAGTGCTGACAGTGGAGTGATGTCTTTCTCATTGAATACCTATGAAGTCCTCTAGATGTCCACTAACGATAGATTCCATACATAATACAAACAGGGCCGACCCACCACTAATCCATAATGGATTGCCAGGCAAGAACTGAAACTGATCCAAAACTATGTAACCCTGCTAACACACACACACACACACACACGCTTGCAGAGACATGCACATTAAAACAGAGTTCTCGCTCATCCCGCTGTGTTTAATCTCTCTAAGTGTTTTTCCTCCCCATCTTCCTTATTTCCCCGTCTCCCTTTCTGAGCCCCACCTCAGTCTTCTAAATGTTACCACTCATACTGCCATCATCTCCTTCCTCAAACTGAGACACCGACACTCACTTCTGTAATGCCTCCGTCTTCTCTACATCATAAATCCCTCTCTTTACTGCTGATGCTGGTGTCTGGGTTCAAAGATATGGCAGTTCAGCGCACCAAATCACTTATTAGATTAGACTTCCTTTGAGAACAAATAAAGCAAAGCTCCCCTTGCTGTACCTGAGTTGCTTCGAACCACTATGCAACTATGAGATGGAAAGTAGTGAAGTACAAATACTTAGTTACTGTACTTAAGTAGATTTTTCTGGTATCAGTACTTTACCCCACTATTTTTTTTTCTGACAACTTTTTACTTTTACTCCTTACATTTTTTACACAAATACCTGTACTTCCTACATTTTGCAAATAGGATAATTACTTTAGTTTTTTTTTCTGTGTTTGATGGAATGATAATTTCAATGTAATGTCCTATAGAAACGTGATTGGTGTATGTATGACAATGAATTAATTACAATTTTGAAAGTTCTTTAATGTTCTATTCACATGAAGTGAGATGCAGTTACCAGCTTGACTTGGTATATAAAAAAGTTGATATATGGCTACTTTTTACTTAAGTACATCTCAAAGCCCATACTTCTTTACTCTTAAAGTAAAGGTATGTCCATGCTTTTGCCATCTCTGCCGCTATGTTGCATTAAATTGGCTCAGTAATTTTATATCAGATTATTGAAGAGTGCAAATATTAATGTAGATGGTTTTTGTGAACAATTTGTAAAGTATTTTTCTAAGTATAGAACTTGAGTAAATGTACTTAGTTACTTTACGTCACTGCCAGTTTGGCATCGTAACTTAGTCGTGTAGTAAAAGTGACTTATTTCGAAGATGTTTGTTGTCTAAGCAAGGGAGCGCGAAGTAGAGAGGTAGGAAAGGGCCCTATTGCCCCCCGTACTTTACGTCATTACCCTGATTTGGTGTGACGGCTGGTGTGAAAATGGTCTCTATTGGGGTTAACACATATCGTCAGTGCTGACAGTAGTCTCAACCAGCCTCGACATACATTGGATATTTGCTAAATCACACAATGGCAAGAGAAGAATGCTGTTTCCCGAGTTGTCTAATCTTGTAAAATGCAACAATCTTTTCTGCACATGAAGCGCCAGAATTTACAGAAAATCACAACACAAGACGCACAGATGTGCATTGCCATATTTGAATGCAGATGCAGTTCTGTGTTTCACTCAATCACAGATAATCCCCCCAGCTCTTCCCTGCTTCACTGTGGTACACCTGACCCCCCCCCCCCACTCTTCCCTGCTTCACTGTGGCACACCTGACCCCCCCCACTCTTCCCTGCTTCACTGTGGCACACCTGACCCCCCCCTCTCTTCCCTGCTTCACTGTGGCACACATGACCCCCCCCACCACTCTTCCCTGCTTCACTGTGGCACACCTGACCCCCCCCACTCTTCCCTGCTTCACTGTGGCAAACCTGACCCCCCCCCCACTCTTCCCTGCTTCACTGTGGTACACCTGACCCCCCCCCCCACTCTTCCCTGCTTCACTGTGGCACACCTGACCCCCCCCCCCACTCTTCCCTGCTTCACTGTGGCACACCTGACCCCCCCCCCACTCTTCCCTGCTTCACTGTGGCACACCTGACCCCCCCCCCACTCTTCCCTGCTTCACTGTGGCACACCTGACCCCCCCCCCCACTCTTCCCTGCTTCACTGTGGTACACCTGACCCCCCCCCCCCCACTCTTCCCTGCTTCACTGTGGCACACCTGACCCCCCCCCCACTCTTCCCTGCTTCACTGTGGCACACCTGACCCCCCCCCACTCTTCCCTGCTTCACTGTGGCACACCTGACCCCCCCCACTCTTCCCTGCTTCACTGTGGCACACCTGACCCCCCCCCCCCCACTCTTCCCTGCTTCACTGTGGCACACCTGACCCCCCCCACTCTTCCCTGCTTCACTGTGGCACACCTGACCCCCCCCCACTCTTCCGTGCTTCACTGTGGCACACCTGACCCCCCCCCCGCTCTTCCCTGCTTCACTGTGGCACACCTGACCCCCCCCCCCCCACTCTTCCGTGCTTCACTGTGGCACACCTGACCCCCCCCGCTCTTCCCTGCTTCACTGTGGCACACCTGACCCCCCCCCCCTTGTTTTCACTCTCTCTCCTTGGGGAATGGCAGGCAGGTGCTGCCACATTAGGCTTCCAGCTGTTGAGAGCGGATCGTGACATGGAGCTCTCTGGCAAATCAAAAGGTGGAGGAATATGTTACACAAATATTGGCTGGTGCAACGATGTGACAGTGATTCTGCAGCACTGTTCTCCCACTCTGGAAGCCCTTATGATGAACTGCAAACCCTTTTATTCCCCCCGAGAGTTCTCCTCATTCATACTGGTCGGTGTGTACTTTCCACCGCACGCGAACGTGCAGGAGGCACAGCGCACACTCGCCGACCAGATGCTGTGTGTGGAGAGGACTTATCCGGACTGCCTAGTTATTGTTCTTGGTGACTTTAACAAAGGCAACCTCAGCCACAAACTCCCAAAATATAAACAGTTTATTTAATGCACCACCAGAGAGGGTAATATATTGGATCACTGTTACACAACCATCAAGGGAGCCTATCACGCCGTCCCCCACGCTGCACTGTGCAACTCTGACCACACCATGGTTCGCCTGATTCCTGCATACAGGCAAAAACTCAAGCTGTGTAAGCCTGTAGTGAGGACATTCAGGCAGTGGAGCAGTAAAGCTATGGAGGAACTTCAGGCGTGTTTGGACTGTACTGACTGGGACATGTTCAGGACTACCACTCAAAGTCTGGATGAATATGCAGAGGATGTGACGTCATACATCAGCTTCTGTGAGGACAGCTGTGTACCAACATGCACCAGGTTGAGTTTCAACAACAACCAGCCCTGGTTCACACCAAAACTGAAACAGCTAAGATTGCAAAAGGAGGAGGCGTTTAGGAGTGGCGATAAGGCACGTTTTAGAGAGTCGAAGTTCGTCTTTGGCAAGGCGGTGAGAGATGCTAAACGACAATACTCTGAGAAACTCCAACATCAGCTCTCAGCAAACGACTCTGCTTCTGTTTGGCGTGGTCTAAGACAGATCACAAACTACAAGCCAAAAGCCTCCCTCTCCATGAACGACCGACGCCTTGCAAACGATCTGAATCAGTTCTACTGCAGATTTGAAGACATAGAGTTCAGTCCTGACACCATCCCCCATGACACCTCGCAACAGCTTCAGTCTCACACCTCCACATCCCCCTCCCCTTCAGTATCTCACTCCCCCACACCGCTGACCTCCTCCGACACATCAGACTCTCTCTCAATCGATGAAAGGGATATAAACAGACTGTCCAGAAAACTCAATACCAGCAAAGCGGCTGGCCCTGACAATGTCTCCCCCTCCACCCTGAAGCTCTGTGCTGATCAGCTGTCTCCTGTGTTTACTGACATCTTTAACACCTCCCTGGAGACATGCCACGTCCCAGCATGCTTCAAAACCTCCACCATCATCCCGGTTCCCAAGAAAACAAGGATCACAGGACTAAATGACTACAGACCCGTCACCCTGACCTCTGTGGTTATGAAGTCCTTTGAGCGCCTTGTCCTGTCCCACCTGAAATACATCACAGACCCCTCCTGGACCCCCTGCAGATCGCCTACAGAGCCAACAGGTCTGTGGACGACGCTGTCAACATGGCCCTTCACTTCCTCCTCCAGCACCTGGACACAGCAGCAACCTACGATCCTGTTTGTGGACTTCAGCTCCGCCTTCAACACCATCATCCCGGCTCTGCTGCAGGACAAGCTCTCCCAGCTGCACGTGCCCGACTCCACCTGCAGGTGGATCACAGACTTCCTGTCTGACAGGAAGCAGCACGTGAGGCTGGAGAAACACGTCTCTGACCCACCGGACCATCAGCACTGGTTCCCCTCAAGGCTGCGTTCTTTCCCCTCTGCTCTTCTCCCTGTACACCAACAGCTGCAGCTCCAGTCACCAGTCTGTCAAGCTTCTGAAGTTCAGACGACACCACCCTCATTGGACTCATCTCTGGTGGGGGGGGGGGGGGGGGGGTCTGCCTACAGGTGGGAGATGGACCATCTGGTGACCTGGTGTGGGGAAAACCACCTGGAGCTCAACGCCCTAAAAACAGTGGAGATGGTTGTGGACTTCAGGAAGAACTCAGCCCCACCCACCCCCATCACTCTGTGTGACTCCCCATCACTCTGTGTGACCCCCCATCACTCTGTGTGACCCCCCATTACTCTGTGTGACTCCCCATCACTCTTTGTGACCCCCCATCACTCTGTGTGACTCCCCAGTAACTTCTGTGGAGTCTTTCTGCTTCCTGGGCAGAACCTCTCTCCATCAGGACCAGAACCTCTCTCCATCAGGACCAGAACCTCTCTCCATCAGGACCAAAACCTCTCTCCATCAGGACCAGAACCTCTCTCCATCAGGATCAGAACCTCTCTCCATCAGGACCAGAACTTCTCTCCATCAGGACCAGAACCTCTCTCCATCAGGATCAGAACCTCTCTTCATCAGGACCAGGACCTCTCGCCACCTGAACAGTTTCTTCCCCTCCGCTACCGGCCTCTTAAACAAGGCCCGGCCCCCCACTGACACTTTACCTCTGCCACATCTCTATATGCATTACATTACATTACATTAATGCACACAATGTTCATACTCCTTTCTGCACATATTCTTATTTCACATTTCATAGTTTACATTCTAAAATTCATTCATAGCATTCTATTTCCATGTAAATGACTGCTTTATTTAAGTTGTATTGCTATTTAACTGTATTTTATTATGGTGTAAAATATGTGTTGTTTTATATTAGATTTCTTGTTTTGATACTTTAAACATGACATCAAGTCAGATTCCTAGTATGTGCGAACCTACTTGGCAATAAACCTGTTTCTGATGGATAATGGGGATGGATGGTGGTATGGTGCGGCGAAAGGTGGAGGAGGGAAATTGATTTGTCGTCACGAAAGGACTTGTGAATACCAGATAGAGGAATTCTACTGAGCCTCTGCTACATGCTCGGGCGGAGGGAAACAAGGCATCTATCATAAACACAGAAACCTGACATGACAGATTCAAGCAGCAACATGTTCAAATACAAACTGGCTCAGGCTCAGCACAGCCATGTAATGTCCTTCACTCACCTGTATATATGTTTTTAAGGATTTAAAATGGAACTTAACACTGTAATTATTCTACTAACTCAAATGGAAATTGTAAAGTGTATATATTGTATTCCATTTTTTAGGTTGAAAGGCTCGACAAGCATAATGGACACTAACTTTTATTCTGTGTATTGGTATATTTATATTGTGTATTCAATATATATACTCTATAGATATTTATCCTTCATTATTGATATGTATATATTTACTGTTTTGCATTGTTTATTTTCTACTGCTCATATGTATATCTTCGTTGCATCTGTGATGGAAAAACATCCCAAATTGGGATCAATAAAGTATATCTTATCTTATCTTTTCTCCCTGACACGTGTAAGGCTGATGTTTTTTACACTTGGAGGTTGTCACAGCTTTTCAACATCTATTCTTTTGTATTAGCTTTTCAGTTGCAATTCCTCCTTTCATTTATTTTACCCTGACATTTAAGATCAAACGTGTTATTCTCCGATGTCCCTGTATTTCAATATTTACAAGTATCGTCCTTGTCTGTAAAAAACCCGAATAAAAGCACAAATTAACTACTGCTTAATGTGCTTTTCAGTAGTATTTAGTAGTGCCTGCTTATGGCAGTTAGGCGGTTATGCTGGTTAAGTGCCAGTAGAGGGAGACTGTAACTAATCACTTTGACGAAAGTAAGAACAGGCTTTTATTTGATCAACAAATAACATTTGGAGTGTTTTTTCATTTTAAAATGAGTTGTGTCCCCCCCCATATTCAGAATGCAGCTAAAAGTCGCTACTATGGAATACTCTGCATTTGCAATGCTTGTTTTGAAAGAAAATGAGTGAGTCGGTGCGTACATGTGGTATGCATGCATTCAGTTTTGTGCATAACGAAGAGTATGCTGCTGTGTGTGTGTGTGTGTGTGTGTGTGTGTGTGTGTGTGTGTGTGTGTGTGTGTGTGTGTGTGTGTGTGTGTGTGTGTGTGTGTGTGAGTGTGTGAGTGTGAGGACACAAAGAGGAAGCAGGTGACAGAGAGTGCTGATCTTAGCAGGAGCCTCTCCTCCTGACTATCGGCTTAAAGCCATTGATTCTAACAGATCGAGGCCTGTCAGTGAGATAGGGCACGGTCACCAGCAAACCCACAGATTAAAGTGTCCTGTGTGTGTGTGTGTGTGTGTGTGTGTGTGTGTGTGTGTGTGTGTGTGTGGTGTGTGTGTGTGTGTGTGTTTGTGTATTTGAGTAAGAAATAGAAATAAGCAGTCGACCCCACCCCTTCACTTTGGACTGTGAAGCCTCAGAGCATATGTCATGGCCCCGCCCCTTTTTGAGTGAAAACACTCGCTGTCATTTGAATGGCGGTTAATACAGGTTCTGAGGTTTTCACCAATCACACCAAAAACATGAATTATAGCGCCTTATTTTATATACAACGAGCCAAATTATGATGGATGGACAGGCAAGCTAATAAACAATGTTATTGATTGCCATCGATTTATGGTTTAATTTAAATCAACACGGGATAGATGTCCGGTCAGTCTGCCCGTGGATGAGTGACAGGCAGCTCACACTGAAACTTGGATTTCTGAATCAGATCGTTTCTTTTACTTTTTTGTAGAGGAGGTAAATAAGTCATAACAATTGTTTGTTGTTTGAGGTGCAATAGGCTTTTAGGCTTGGCGCTGACGCCTTGTTTTCATTGGAAAGTGGGCGGGGCCTTAATTTTGCCAGGAAGTGACGTAGGTCTGCTCTCATCTATTGGTGGAGGAAGAATGCAGACCGGGGGAACATGCCAAGTTCCTTAACTTGCATCCCTGCGTCCCTCACTTGCGTCTTTTCCTTGCGTCTTAGTCCCTCCCACTGGGGATGCATGGAGAGATGCAAGGAAACTACGAGAAGGACTTTGATGGAGTTTGTGTTTAGAAACATGATGCTGATCTGCTACTAGGTTTGGAAAATTCCGGGAATTTTCAAAGATGGAAACTTTCCATGGGAATAAACGGGAATTTATGGGAATAAACTGGGAATTTTCAAAATTGAAGGGTGGCTCTTCATAGAGAACTTAAATATAGTTGGGGAAAGTATATTTTAGCATAATCTTGACTAAAACAAACAGATGCCATTCAAGTACACTTGAATATCCATGCCATAGCACACTGCTTACTGCATGGCTATTGAGACCACACAAAGGTTCGCAACAGGCTCTCAAATGTGAGAGTGGAACAACTGGTTGGCATTCGGGCAAACCTAAGGCTCTTTGAGCCTGACACAGCCATCCTCAACAAGGCTGGACAGTGACACTGAAGAGGAAGAGTTGGATGTTGATGAGGCCCAGGAAGAGCCCGTTGACTGAAAGGGTTTAGCCAAAATGCAGAGGATCACTTGAAGGAAGATTTGCATGTTTAATGGGACTTTTTGGAGGGAGAAGGGCTCTTTTCATTTAACATTTTGAATGGGACTTTGTGGGGATTCTTGAATGGGGGGTGCATTTTTGTTCATTTTTTAATGAGTGGGGTTGGGGGGGGATGAGTAATATTTAACTCAACATTCCTGTTTTCGTTCAATGAAACAAATAATTGTTCAATCAAATAATTAAAACTTGTTCTGTTCTACTTTTCTAATTATTATTTTTTTTAAATCTGTTGGAATGTCATGTTTTTTGTTTAATTTTGCATCGAATATTTCCAAAATTCCCCAGTTTAACTTCCCATGGAACCTTTCCGGAAACTTTCCGGAAATGTACCGGAAATGTTCTGCCCCTTTGCAACCCGATCTGCTACTAATAAAAGACACAGTTATCTCTGCCAGAGCAGCAGCAGTGTATTCCTGTTCCACACACACCACACATTAATAACCAGTGGCAGCTGGTGCATTTTTCTCCAAGGGGGGTCTACAAAAATGTAAGCAAACTTATACACAAACTCAAAACATATGTCATATTACAACGCACAGCACTTGATATAGTCTATTATTTTAGTGCCTGTTTTTGTCAACCTCCTTATTATGCTAACTGATCCCTATCCTGTAGCCCTCATTGGACAGCTGTGTTTACTTTCCTAAACATGGCTAGTCGCATAGCATCATCCATGTGGACTTTAGTTTGTTCATGCTTTTTAGTTTTTTCTGATATGTATTTAAGTCACTCACATCTGTCTAGATCCTGGGTCTGGTTCATAGACTGGTTTGATCCTGACGTTTGAAAAGGGGGGCAGGGGAAGCAAAACATAGCACTGGTGTTGCTACAGGTAGTTAGCCTAAACGTCAATCACTCACTCTGGCGCTCTTGCTGCCCCCTAGTTGTTGGTGGTGTCAACAGCTGCTTCGGGCGCAGCTTTGGTGCGCCCCGAGCTGCTCCTATCTGTTGCATTGAAGAGGTGTGGATTGCGCATGTACCACTTATAACGAGAGTCAATAGAGTGGTGCAGTGACAAGTCCTAAAACCCGGAAGTGAGTTAGCATTTTAGCATTGTACCACTACCAGTTCCCTCGTCTCAGAGTCAATGGGATTTCTCCATAGGATTTGGGAAAATAGCGCAAAATAAGATCTGTGGTTGACACAAATTTAAGAGACGGATCACGTTTTGTTCTACGACATTAAATCCATCAGCAGTGACCCCACTGGTGATCTCTGAAGAGTTGACGTGTCTGAAAAACGATGGTTGTTAACATGTGGCTGAATAGGACTACAGAAGTTGCCGAGGACGCTGTACGTCATTACGCCAAACACGTAAACACTCCCGCTAAGTTTGTTTGCCCCTGTTCTGCTTGAAAGCAAGTACCTGCACTCTTGCAAACTGTTAAAACAAACGTGCTGCAAAGGTGCTGATTCTTCAGAGAGGTGAATATATGTGGAAAGAGGAGATTCCTAGCTTTCTAATGATATCAGGATTGTTTTTGTACTCCAAATATTAAGCGAAATATGTCACATTATATAATGACTGTCACCGAGTCATCATTTTGAGAAAAAGGCCTTTAAAGTTTCCTCTTCTCTGGATCGATCTGATTGAATAGCGGAGCAAATTATCAAAATAGTACGCAGGGAAAATATTTCCGTTTGGATTACTGGTCTGGGGGAAGCTCGCGAGTGTATGTGTGTGTGTTTGTGTATTTTTGCGTTTGTGTATATTGTGTTTGTTTCCCGGGAAAAACCCTCACGAGAAACACCGGCTGTTATTATGCCTGCAGTGACGTTAAGTTACTCCGTTCTCCGCTTGTAATTATGCCGTTACAAGCTTCAAAGTTGTATTTATCATCTGAATTTGCCGAAACAAGTTTAATATTCTGAAAGCCAAGCCTTTGTTTAATTGTAATCAGATGTAGAGGTGTTGCTCCTGCTTCCTCAACTTTTCAGACTTCACACAGTCCGGAAGGTTAGAGCTGCGGTAGATGGCGTTGTTATTTTTCTGGCAGACCCAGCACAAGTCTGTCATGGGTTTCCCAATAACGATGTTAGGGGTCAACTGCCTCCACAACTTTCAAAATGTGCTGTTGCCAGCAGCACGGTGGCCTACACCAATGATTAAGAGGGAGAGGAATACTTAAATTAAGTACTTGACCTCTTGAATTGATTGAAAAAAATTGCCAATACAATATACCATGGTCGGGCATCTGACTTTTGTACTTCCGCCACACTGATGTCATGGTCTCCATTGTGGGGAGGACCTGGATGTCAGACCTTTTAAAGCCAGGGATGCGCCCAGGGAGTGGCATGGTGTGGACATCAGCAAAGTTAGTGATGAACTGCTTCACTCGTTGGATGTCATGAACGTTTTTAGAACTGCTTATGGAGAAGATTTTTAAAGTGAACTCACGCATGCAGAAACTTGAAGGTTTCCCGGCATATTTGCTTTTCATCAAGGAAGTAGGCAGTCCTTTGGTGCGTGCGCTCATTCTGCTGGCTCTTTCTGTCTTTTGACAGCCATATACAGTGGGGCAAAAAAGTATTTAGTCAGCCACCAATTGTGCAAGTTCTCCCACTTAAAAATATGAGAGAGGCCTGTAATTTTCATCCTAGGTATACCTCAACTATGAGAGACAAAAGGAGAAAAGAAAATCCAGAAAATCACATTGTCTGATTTTTAAAGAATTTGTTTGCAAATTATGGTGGAAAATAAGTATTTGGTCAATAACAAAAGTTCATCTCAATACTTTGTTATATACCCTTTGTTGGCAATGACAGAGGTCAAACGTTTTCTGTAAGTCTTCACAAGGTTTTCACACACTGTTGCTGGTATTTTGGCCCATTCCTCCATGCAGATCTCCTCTAGAGCAGTGATGTTTTGGGGCTGTTGCTGAGCAACACGGACTTTCAACTCCCTCCAAAGATGTTGGTTGAGATCTGGAGACTGGCTAGGCCACTCCAGGACCTTGAAATGCTTCTTACGAAGCCACTCCTTCGTTGCCCGGGCGGTGTGTTTGGGATCATTGTCATGCTGAAAGACCCAGCCACGTTTCATCTTCAATGCCCTTGCTGATGGAAGGAGGTTGTCACTCAAAATCTCACGATACATGGCCCCATTCATTCTTTCCTTTACACGGATCAGTCGTCCTGGTCCCTTTGCAGAAAAACAGCCCCAAAGCATGATGTTTCCACCCCCATGTTTCACAGTAGGTATGGTGTTCTTTGGATGCAACTCAGCATTCTTTCTCCTCCAAACACGTCTAGTTGAGTTTTTACCAAAAAGTTCTATTTTGGTTTCATCTGACCATATGCCATTCTCCCAATCCTCTTCTGGATCATCTAAATGCTCTCTAGCAAACTTCAGACGGGCCTGGACATGTACTGGCTTAAGCAGGGGGACACGTCTGGCACTGCAGGATTTGAGTCCCTGGCGGCGTAGTGTGTTACTGATGGTAGCCTTTGTTACTTTGGTCCCAGCTCTCTGCAGGTCATTGACTAGGTCCCCCCGTGTGGTTCTGGGATTTTTGCTCACCGTTCTTGTGATCATTTTGACCCCACGGGGTGAGATCTTGCGTGGAGCCCCAGATCGAGGGAGATTATCAGTGGTCTTGTATGTCTTCCATTTTCTAATAATTGCTCCCACAGTTGATTTGTTCACACCATAGTTCAAAGTCAGTCTGTCAAATGTGAGGTTTACCAGAGAGTGCATGTCAACAGAGGCGGCTCTGATGTACATGCACTCTATGGTTCTATCTCACATCACATACTGCTTAACAACTTGCTCACATGCCAGTACAACCACTCTTAAACCCCTGGAATCATTATACAAACAAACACTTAAAATAGTAGATAATAAATCAGTTCATTCTCATCATTGCCCAATACTCACAAAATACAACTTGTTGAGCCTGAAAAATGTAATTAGATATGCAAATGCTTGCCTCATGTACAAAATAATACACGGCCTTACCTCACCTCTGCTCAGACATGTTATCACCATACGCACACCTGTAACTAGGTCAACAAGAGCTGCAACAAGAGAAGATTGCGATTGAGATGTAATTCCAGAATGGGAATACCAAAGAAGTTGAACTGTGATAATGAAAAAAAAAAATTGTAATGTGGATTTTTAACAGATATTAGACTACCTGGGGTTTGAAATGTAGAAATAACATATCATAGTTAAGGTAAGCTAAAACATAGTAATGTGATGAGACAGAATTTAATTTAGACAACATCCTGTCTCTTGCTTGGTAAATAATTAGAAGTAAAAGGTAATTTTTTTAGGTTATTATGGAGATAGCAATGAACACAAGACTAGTTTCATAAGGGCAATTTACATTCATAATATAAAGACATTTGATGACAGTATGTTGGAATTCTGCATTCATTTTTTCAGCTTGTTAATATCTAAGCACTGACGGGTAGAAGCAGGATTGCCAGGTGCAATTGATGGGATTTCTGCACATGATCCAAGCAGAGAATGACGTACCTTACAGGACAGACACACCAAGGAAATTCATTCATTTTGGCGGTATCATGATTTTAGTTGTTTTTGAATCCATAACATTAGTGTGTTTCTTTACCACAAACATGAGTAGTTCATTGTTGTATATTTTTTTAACATTATATTTATTGGGGTTTTCAACATAGAAAGAACATACAGTCACACATACATACATTAACACATGGGAAAATAACACTCCCCTCCCCCACCCTCAATTTCGGACATTCAGGGAAACCTCACAGATTGAAATGAAACAGGAGCAAATACAATCAGATATAAGTAAAGGATGTGAAACAATAATTTAAAAAATAATTACGTGAAAGAATAACTCGTTTATATATTTAGAGATAATAATAATTACTATTATTATAAGCAGCATTGTTATTGTGACGGCTGTCGCCTCTCCGGTCCTGTAAATCCTGTTTTGCTATCCTGTATGTAAATGAACTGTGTGGTTGCTTCAACGTGATTGGCTACCAACTCCTGGTTCCGCCCCCGAAGATACTGATTGGAGCACACCAGGACCGACGTGATCCAATCCCCATGCCATCCCAGCGCACACCTGCCAGAGATGACGCTACAAAGCCTGGGGACAGCTATCACTCGGGAGGCTCTGTTGAGTGAACAGACGCCTCTCGCTACTTGCTCTTCGTTCAGTGGTTAACTTGTGTGGTCTGTGTTTGGTATTGTTGATATGATTATATGTGACTAGAGTATCTTAGCCTCTACGTTAACTGTAGTTGTTTAGTTTAGCTGTGTTTTCTTACAACCTCCTTTTCTTTAGTTTGTACCAGTGAGGGTTATTTTGTTTAGTTATGTATATACCTTTGTATTTAAGTAGGCTCACTTATTAGAGTCCTCCCTTTGTTTGGTTGCCCATTTAAACTTGCGCCCTTGTGGCCACCTTTGTTTGTTATTTAAACAGGTGCTTTTGTGGCCAGGCTGCTTGCCTGCCATTTTGTTGTCCTGCTATACAATAAAACTGTTCATAATTATTACCAATTCCAACTGGTGTATGTTGCTTTCCTCTTCCCCTAGTCAGGACGTAACATATATCCTTATTTTTTTATCAGTTTTTGATAGCGAAATCCATCAATTTCCATTTGATCACTTTCAAGAAAATGCATGAACGTGTCCCATATTTCCTTAAATGTATTTACTCTCTGAAGAACCAGCACCTTACCGTGGTAGAGAGGTTTGTGTGCCCTGATGAACCTGGGGGCTGTGTTGTCTGGAACCTTGTGTTCCTGGTAGGGTCTCCCATGGCAAATTGGTCTCAGGCAAGGGGCCAGACTAAGATTGGTTCAAAAGACCTCATGAAAGAACAACAAAGAAGTGAGGATACCCGGCCCGGAGGAAGCCCGGGGTCCCCTTCTGGAGGCAGGCCCAGAAGGAGGACTCGTCAGCGAGCGTCTGGTGGCCGGGCTTGCCACGGAGCCCGGCCGGGCACAGCCCGAAAAGGCAACGTTGGCAACACCTCCGCTTCTCCGTCCCGCGGGCCCACCACCTACGGGAAACAGCGATAGGGTCGGGTGCGCTGCCAGAAGGGTGGCAGTGAAAGCAGAGGGTCTCGATGAACCAGACCCGGGTGACAGAAGCTGGCTTTGGGGACGTGTAACGTCACCTCTCTGGGGGGGAAGGAGCCGGAGCTTGTGCGGGAGGTGGAGCGTTACCAGCTGGATCTGGTTGGGCTCACCTCTACGCACAGCGTCGGCTCTGGAACCTTACTTCTGGATAGGGGTTGGACTCTATTCTTCTCCGGAGTTGCTCAAGGTGTGAGGCGCCGGGCGGGTGTGGGGATACTCACAAATTCCCGGTTGGGTGCTTCGTTGTTGGAGTTTACCCCAGTGGACGAGAGGGTCGCCTCCCTACGCCTGCGGGTTATGGGGGGGAAAACTCTGACTGTTGTATGTGCTTATGCACCAAACAGCAGTTCAGAGTATACAGCCTTCTTGGAGACCCTGGAAAGAGTCCTGTATGGGGCTCCTGAAGGGGACTCTTTAATCTTGCTGGGAGACTTCAACGCACATGTGGGCAATAATGGAGACACTTGGAGGGGCGTGATCGGGAGGAACGGCCCCCCTGATCTGAACCGGAGTGGTGGTTTGTTACTGGACTTCTGTGCTAGTCATGGATTGGCCATAACAAACACCATGTTCGAACATAAGGATGCTCATAAGTGTACGTGGTACCAGAGCACCCTAGGCAGAAGTTCCATGATCGATTTCGTTATCGTATCATCATACCTGAGGCCGTATGTTTTGGACACTCGGGTAAAGAGAGGGGCGGAGTTTTCAACTGATCACCATCTGGTGGTGATTTGGGTCGAGTGGCGGGGGAAGCCTCCGGATAGACCTGTTAAGCCCAAACGTGTAGTTCGGGTGAACTGGGAACGTCTGGGGGAGGCCCAAGTTCAGGAGGCCTTCAAATCACACCTCCGGCGGAGCTTTTCAGGCATTCCTGTGGAGGTTGGGGACATTGAACCAGAGTGGTCGGTTTTCAAAGCCTCTATTGCCGAAGCCGCGGCGGGGAGCCGTGGTCTCAAGGTCTTAGGTGCCTTAAGGGGCGGTAACCCTCGAACCTCCTGGTGGACACCGGTGGTCAGGGAAGCCGTCCGACTTAAGAAGGAGTCCTTCAGGGATTTGTTATCCCGGGGGACTCCCGAGGCAGTTGCAAGGTACTGACAGGCCCGAAGGGCAGCAGCCTCAGCCGTGGCCGAGGCAAAGCAGCGGGTGTGGGAGAAGTTTGGAGAAGACATGGAAAAGGACTTTCGGGCGGCACCAAAGTTGTTCTGGAAAACTGTCCGACACCTCAGGAGGGGGAAGCAGGGAACCATCCAAGCTGTGTACAGTAAGGATGGGACGTTGTTGACCTCAACTGATGGAGTGTTAGGGCGTTGGAAGGAACACTTTGAAGAACTCCTGAACCCGACAACTCCGCCCTCTATGTTAGAGGCAGAGCTGGAGTATGACGGGGGATCAACACCAATCTCCCAGGGGGAGGTCACTGAGGTCGTCAAACAACTCCACAGTGGCAAAGCCCCGGGGGTGGATGAGATCTGCCCAGAAATGCTGAAGGCTCTGGGTGTTGAGGGACTGTCATGGTTGACACGTCTCATCAACGTTGCTTGGAAGTCGGAAACAGTACCGAAGGAGTTGCAGACCGGGGTGGTGGTTCCCCTTTTCAAAAAGGGGGGTCAGAGGGTGTGTGCCAATTACAGAGGCATCACACTGCTCAGCCTCCCCGGGAAAGTTTACTCTTAGGTACTCGAAAGGAGGGTCGGGCCGATTTTCGAACCTCAGATTGAGGAGGAACAATGCGGATTCCGTCCTGGTCGTGGAACGATGGATCAGCTTTTTACTCTCGCAAGGATCCTGGAGGGGGCCTGGGAGTACGCTTATCCGGTCTACATGTGTTTTGTAGACTTGGAGAAGGCGTATGACCGAGTTCCCAGGGAGTTACTGTGGGAGGTGCTGCGGGAGTATGGGGTGAGGGGGTCTCTACTCAGGGCCATCCAATCTCTGTACTCCCAAAGCGAAAGCTAAAGTAAGTCGGACCCATTTCCGGTGAGGGTTGGCCTCCGCCAGGGCTGCGCTTTGTCACCAATCCTGTTTGTAATATACATGGATCGGATTTCGAGGCGTAGTCGTGGGGGAGGGGGTCTGCAGTTCGGTGGACTAAGGATTGCACCACTGCTTTTTGCAGATGATTTGGTTCTAATGGCTTCATCGGTCTGCGACCTTCAGCACGCACTGAATCGGTTCGCAACCAAGTGTGAAGCGGCTGGGATGAGGATCAGCACCTCCAAATCTGAGGCCATGGTTCTCAGCAGGAAAACCGATGGACTGTCCACTCCAAGTAGGGAATGAGTCCTTACCCCAAGTGAAGGAGTTCAAGTATCTCGGGGTCTTGTTCTCGAGTGAGGAAACAATGGAGCGTGAGATGGGCCGGATAATCGGAGCAGCGGGAGCGGTACTGCAGTGGCTTTACCGCACCGTTGTGACGAAAATGGAGCTGAGCCAGAAGGCAAAGCTCTCTGTTTACCGGGCCATTTTCGTTCCTACCCTCACCTATGGTCATGAAGGATGGGTCATGACCGAAAGAACGAGATCGTGGATACAAGCGGTCGAGATGGGTTTTCTCCGCAGGGTTGCTGGTGTCTCCCTTAGGGATAAGGTGAGAAGTTCGGTCATCCGGGAGGGACTCGGAGTTGAACCGCTCCTTCTTCGCGTCGAAAGGAGCCAATTGAGGTGGTTCGGGCACCTAGTTAGGATGCCACCTGGGCGCCTCCCTAGAGAGGTGTTCCAGGCACGTCCAGCTGGGAAGAGACCAAGGACGGGTGGCGCAGTGGTCTGTGCATCTGATCATCAGATCAAGGGAGTGCTGGGGAACTCCAGTTGCGTCCTTGGGCAAGACACTTCACCCGGATTTGCTCCTGTGGGTAATGTCCACAGTACATGTATGATATCAATGTGTACTTGTAAAATCGCCTCGATGACTTTGAGGCGTGAAGATGGACGGTGGGGCGCAGTGCGCTGTGCAATGATCATCAGATCAAGGGGTGAAACCCGCCGCTGCTGCGTCTGTAAAGCCGGTGTGTCCTTGGGCAAGACACTTCACCTGAACTTGCTCCTTGTGGGTATTGTCCACAGTGACCATTGCATGTATAAAAAATATGTGTAATGTGTATTTGTAAAGCGCTTTGAGCATCTGGAAAAGCGCTATAATAAATGTAAGGAATTATTATTTATTATTAAGGGGTAGACCTAGGACCAGGTGGAGGGATTATATCTCTTCGCTGGCCTGGGAGCGCCTTGGGATCCCCCAGTCAGAGCTGGTTGATGTGGCCAGGGAAAGGAAAGTTTGGGGCTCTCTGCTGGAACTGCTACCCCCGCGAACCGACCACGGATAAGCGGGAGAAGATGGATGGATGGTATTTACTTTCCTTTTGATAACATAGGTTCATTTTTCCAAAGCGAGGCAGGACGCCATTTCCCGCAGCCACATTGCAGGTGTAGGACTATCCATATTTTTCCACCTCAGTGCAATTACTCTTGTTACGGTTATCCGAGAGGACCCAAACGCAGGACACGGCAGAGTGTTGAAAAAAGGTTTATTTTGAGGTGGAGGAGCGTGGAGAATAATCCGGCTGGTGGCGGCTGTTGAGGTGGAGGAGCGTGGAGAATAATCCGGCTGGAGAGTGATCCTGGAGCACAAGAAGAACAGGTAAGAAGAACATTCAGGTGTAGAGGAAATAGTTAATAATGCTAAGAAGGCTGAGATGGCTGAGAGTTTTACCACTGGGGTTTAAACAATGATCTGGCGCTGACAAGTTGTGGAGCCTCCGCTGATATGCCATTAGTAAATGGCTGATGGAAATCAGGTGTGTAGTAGAGGAGGGTGCCCAACTGATTGCAGCAGATGGAGGTTGAGCCGGGAGCCAGGAGTGACAGCCACCACGCCCACACAGACAGGGAAAGGGAAAAGACACACAAGGGAGGTGGCTGGAGAGTACAACCACCACATTACCCCCCCCCCCCCCCCTTAAGTCTACCAGGTCTACCAGGGTTATCCCAGTGGAAGTCCCGTACCAGGGACGCGCCCACGATGTTTCGCCGGGGAACCCAACACCTCTCCTCTGGACCATAGCCCTCCCAATCCACAAGATATTGAAATCCCCTTCCACGGCGACGAACGTCCAACAATCGCCTGACGGTGTAGGTTGGGTGATCATTGATGATGTGTGGGGGTGGGGGAACACTCACTGGAGGAGACAAGGGGCTGCTGGCAACAGGTTTTAACAGAGAGACATGAAATGTCGGATGAACCTTCATGTGTGGGGGAAGCTTGAGCTTGACTGCAGATGGATTGATAACCGAGTCGATGATGAAGGGGCTGACATACCGTGGAGTGAGTTTCTTCGACTCTGTCTTGAGTGGGAGATCCTTGGAGGAAAGCCAAACACTCTGACCTGGTAAGTAGTTGGGGGCCGGGGTCCTGTGGCGGTCTGCGATGAGGCGGTTGCGGGCAGCGGAGCGGCTCGGGTGTCCCTCCACACCTTACGACAGCGACGAAGGTGGGTCTGAAAGGAGGGAACAGCAACTTCCTCTTCCTGGGGTGGAAACAGGGGTGGTTGGAAACCCATGGCACAATGAAAGGGTGAAATACCTGTGGCTGCATTTGACAGGGAGTTGCGGGCATATTCAATCCATGGCAGATGTGGGCACCATGACGAAGGGTTCCTGAAAGCCACACAGCGAAGAGCCGCCCCCAGATCCTGGTTGGCCCGTTCCGTTTGCCTGTTCGTCTGAGGATGATAGCCAGATGACAGGCTCACCGATGCTCCCAAAGCCTGACAGAAGGCCTTCCAAACGTGGGAAATGAACTTGGGACCCCGGTCAGAGACAATGTCGGTGGGGATCCCATGAAGTCGAACAACCATTGGTCATGGTTGACCAAAATATCTGCAGTCTTTCGGGCAGTGGGAAGCTTGGGAAGAGCAACAAAGTGTACCATCTTTGAAAATCTGTCCACAATAGTTAGGATGATGGTATTTCCTTGTGAAAGTGGAAGTCCAGTAACAAAATCCAAGGCCACATGCGACCAAGGGCGACAGGTACCGGCAGCGGGCGAAGCAGGCCAGAGGGAGACTGGTGGGAGGACTTGGCGCGGGCACATACTGTAAAGGCAGCAACAAAGGCCCTGGTGTCTTGAGCCATGGAAGTCCACCAGAACCGTTGTCTGAGAATAAACAGTGTGCGATGGACACCAGTATGACACGAGAGACGGGAGGCGTGTGCCCACTGCAGGACCTTGGAGCGAACAGGGGTAGGCACAAAAAGACTATTAGCTGGGCAGTTACCTGGGTTATTCTTTGATGTGGAAAAAGCTTATGATGTGGAAGGAAGGATTATTAATAAAACTGGACATTATGGGTCTGGGAGGTAATGTATATCATTGGATTATGGATTTTTTGTTTGGCCGTGCCATCAGAGTCCGAGTTGGCAATTAACATTCTCGAAGGCATGAAGTTGAAAATGGAACCCCGCAGGGGAGTGTAATTAGTCCTCTTTTGTTTTCTATCATGATAAATGCCTTCAAACATGCCGTGGTCAAGCCACTACTTAAAAAGAAAAATCTCGACCCTTCCATTCTCGCAAATTTTAGGCTCATCTCACAGCTACCTTTTTTATCGAAAGCCCTGGAGCGAGTAGTCTACGTCCAGCTGCAGTCGTTTTTAACCACACATGGCAACCACGAAAAGTTTCAATCTGGCTTCAAACCCATGCACAGTACTGAAAAAGCCCTTTTAAGAGTTTTTAATGATCTGCTCCTAGCCACCGACTCAGGTAGCTCAGCTGTCTTGGTGCTGTTGGACCTGACAGCTGCCTTTGACACTGTGGACCATAGCATCCTGTTGTCACAGCTTGAACAGTCCGCAGGCCTCACAGGCTCTGCCCTTGCATGGTTCAGGGCCTACCTGACAGACCGTAGCCTCTCAGTGCAGTTGGGTGCCTTCTCCTCTGCCAAAGCCAGAGGAGTGGGGTTCCCCAAGGCTCGATTCTGGGCCCCATCCTTTTTCTACTGTACATACTGCCCCTAGGTTTAATTCTCACAAAACATAACATCCCCTTCCATTGTTACGCTGACGATGTACAGATCTATCTGCCTCTCAATCAAAATGCCAACTCACTACAGCAGTTGATGGACTGCTTCGCAGAGATTAAATCCTGACTGAGCCAAAACTTCCTCACCCTCAACGAGAGCAAGACCAAGGTCATCTTTTTTGGACCCCGACCTCCAGCCTCTCCGGTTGATATTCTGGGCTCCCTCAATAAAAACATCCTCCCCTCTGTCATGAACCTTGGAGTGACCTTCAATAACGCTTTTAAATTTGATAAGCAGTTCAGCACCGTAGTCAAGACCTGCTTTTTAAAATACGACTATTGGCTAAGACCAAGTCGTTTTTATCTTTTTTAAAGACCTAGAAAGGGTTATTAACGCCTTTGTAACCTCGAGACTGGATTACTGCAATGCTCTGTATGTGGGTATGGACCAGGCCTCAATTAGACGCCTGCAGCTAGTGCAGAACGCAGCTGCACGTCTTCTAATTGGCCATAAAAAGCGTGACCACATCACCCCAATTCTGGCCTCATTGCACTGGCTTCCAGGATACTCCGTTCACCCTTTCACCCTCGCCCACCCTCCTGGGGATTGTTGAACACATGAAGGAGATACAGAGGGTTGGCACCGATTCCTTCCTGGAGTTCAAAGACCAAACTAAGGCGATACGCAGGGCTGGCACCATGTCCTTTACCCCCGCTCCTCAACGACGCCCACCAAAATCACTGCAGAGACGCGCACCATCTCCCCCGTCTTCATCACCGTGCCTACGTCAACCACCTCCCCCCCCTGGCAGCATGTCCTCTACCCCCGCACCATCTCCCACGTCTCCATCACCATGCCTGCGTCGGCCGCCTCCCCTCCCTTCGAGAGGGCATCTGCAGTCTCCGAAGCCTGATAAGGATGTGTGTTTACTAAACGCTGCAAACTGATATTTGCTGGGTCCAGGCTCAAGGGCGTATGGCACTCTCAACTCTTTCCAGGACATGCCGGGGCCCTGCCTGCCTATAGCTTTGCCGATATCTGTGTTGATAGCTAATAGATTAAGAGCGGTGAATCATCTTAGAAACAGGAAGCGCTCAAACGTTTGTGTGAGTTTATCTAATTTAGCAGTGATTCCATGTCAGCCACAGCTTGTTACAAAAAACATGACTGATAGTGTGTTTAACAAACTTAAACTAGCTTTATTAAATGTCAGGTCTTTGGCAGGAAAAACATTTTAATCAATGATTTTATCACTGAGCACAATCTCGATTTTATGTTTTTAACAGAAACTTGGATTGAACAAAATAACAGTGCAGCTGTTCTTATCGAATCAACACCTCCCAACTTTAGTTTTATGAGTCAGGAAAGAATGCATAAGAAAGGGGGTGGAGTTGTTATTATGTTCAATGATTCCTTTCAATGCAGGAAGACATCGTATGGAAACTTTGATTCTTTTGAATCAAAAGCTGAAATGTTCCTCTCGAGCTCTGTTCCTAAATATCTATAGACCACGCAAATACTGTGCAAGCTTTTTTGATGACTTTACTGAACTGCTGTCTATAGTGTGTATTGACTTTGACCGTCTAGTCATTGTTGGTGATTTTAACATCCATGTTGACAACCCCCAGGACAGAGGGGCAAAATAACTGTTTTGTGTTCTTGATAGCTATGGACTGACTCAGCATGTGACGGAGCCCACGCACAATAAGGGGCACACTCTGGACTTAATTATCTCAAAGGGTCTGAATATCTCTAAGGTTGTGGTGACTGATGTTGCACTCTCTGACCATTCCTGTGTTTTCTTTGAGAGCTCTATTTCTGTTCACAAAAATGTTCAAAAAGAGGTAACCACAAAGCGATATTTAACTGAAAATACTAGGGAAATGTTTACTCAGAATTTTTCTTCCACACTTGCCCCTGCTAACATCTCAGTAAATGAGCTAGTAGATCATTTTAATTCAAAAATTAAAAATGTTATAGATGCCATTGCTCCAACTAAGGTAAAGGAAGTGTCTGGCAAGAAAATATCTCCATGGAGAAAGGCCATGAGCGTGAAAAAAGAAAAAAGAGAATGTCGAAAAGCTCAACGCAGTTGGCAAAAAACAAATCTCCAGGTTCACTTTGAAATCTTTAAAGAGAGACTTGGCCTTTATAATTTGGAATTGAAAAACGCACGACAATCGTTCTTCTCTGACATCATTACCAAAAACAAAAACAACGTACGTGCCTTGTTTGCTACCGTCGACAGACTAACTAACCCCCCAGTGTCAGTAGCCTCTGAATTTCTATCCACCAGGGCGTGCAATGATTTTGCCTTTTTCACTGACAAAATTCAGAAAATCAGACAAGCAGTCAGTGCCTCTGCATCAGGAACAGCAAATGTGTTGTCTCTGTGTCCACTTAACATCAATTCAAACACCATGACACAATTCCATCAGATTAATGATAAAAAACCTAGAGGACATTATTCAACTTCTGAAATCCTCCTCCTGCTGCCTTGATATTATTCCAACAGGATTTTTTAAAGATGTTTTTCCTTGCATGGCCTCAGATCTACTTCATATAGTAAACAAATCTCTTCACTCAGGTATTTTTTCACAGGCCCTGAAAACTGCAGTCATTAAACCGCTCTTAAAAAACAATAATCTAGATGCTTCAGTAATGAACAATTACAGGCCCATATCAAACCTCCCATTTCTAGGTAAAATCATTGAAAAAGTTGTTTTTCAACAGTTGAGTAATTTCTCTTATTTAAATAACTGTTTCGATGTGTTCCAGTCAGGCTTTCGTCCAAACCACAGCACTGAGACTGCTCTTGTAAAGGTCTTTAATGACATCCACTTAAACACAGACAGTGGCAAAACTTCAGTGTTAGTATTATTAGATCTCAGTGCTGCGTTTGACACTGTTGACCAAAGCATATTACTAGACCGACTGGAAAACTGGGTGGGACTTTCGGAAACAGTTCTAAATTGGTTTGAATCCTACTTAAAGGACAGAAACAACTTTGTTTCTATAAGTAAATACACATCTGAGTTGACAAATATGACATGTGGGTTTCCTCAAGGCTCCATCTTGGGGCCTCTTCTCTTTAACATCTACATGCTACCACTGGCTCAGATAATGAAAAACAACAAAATAAGTTACCATAGCTATGCAGATGACACACACATTTACGTAACAATTCACCAGGAGACTATGCTCCAATTCAAACACTGAGTAAGTGCATTGAACAAATCAATGACTGGATGTGTCAGAACTTTCTCCAATTAAACAAAGATAAAACTGAGGTAATGGTTTTTGGAGCCAAGTCAGAACGTATAAAAGTTAGCGCTGAGCTTCAGTGTGCAATGTTCAAAACAACAGATAAAGCCAGAAATCTAGGTGTAGTTATGGACTCTGACCTGAGTTTCAACAGTCACATTAAAACAGTTACTAAATCAGGCTACTATCACCTAAAGAATATATCTAGGATTAAAAGACTAATGTCACAGCAGGATTTGGAAAAACTTGTCCATGCTTTTATCTTCAGTAGACTGGACTACTGCAATGGTGTCTTCACAGGTCTCACTAAAAAATCTATTAGGAAGCTGCAGCTGATTCAGAACGCCGCTGCTCGAGTCCTCACTAACACTAAGAAAGTGGATCACATCACTCCTGTTCTGAAGTCTTTACACTGGCTTCCTGTGTGTCAAAGAATAGATTTCAAAAGACTGCTGCTGGTTTATAAAGCACTGAATGGTTTAGGCCCAAAATACATTTCTGACCTCCTGCTAAATTATGAACCATCCAGATCTCTCAGTTCTTCAGGGACTGGTCAGCTTTCTGTCCCCAGAGTCAGAACTACACATGGAGAAGCAGCGTTCAGTTATTATGCTCCAAATATCTGGAACAAACTCCCAGAAACCTGCAGGTCTGCTGCAACTCTGACTACTTTTAAATCCAGGCTGAAGACTTTTCTTTTTGTCGCTGCTTTTAATTGAACTATTCATATCTTAGACTGCACTGTAACTTTTATCCATGTATTTTTTCTTTTAATGTTTATTTTATTAGCTTTTCTTTTTAATGACTGATTTTAAATGCCATTTTCTTAATGTCTTTCATTTTTTGTAAAGCACTTTGAATTGCCTTGTGTTGAAAAGTGCTATATAAATAAACTTGCCTTGCCTTGCCGGGGAGTGTTACGATTCGAAGACACAGCGTACCTCCCTATCTCATCAATTTCCAACTAAGGCTCCAGTGGGGACCTTGTTCCCTGAGTGTGCCTCTCCACCTATGTTTCTTACTCTCTTACTTGTTACCCTTTGCCCTCAACCTATTCTAAGGGAGTGCTTGTTCTTCCGTCTGTGTATTCTCTTGTTCCGATTAACCCAGCCAAATGTTTTCTTGTTTTGTGTCTATATCTACGCCGGGATCCGGAGTCGAGGCTGATCTTCTTGCTGTGGTCCTGTGTCCTGGATCCTCTATCCTGAGTTCTGGATTAAGTCGTGGACTTCGGGTCGTGGCTGAACCTGTCTCTGCGGTCCTGCCTGGGTCTCGTCATGCTGCCTCCCTGAAGGCTCCCTACAGGATTGTAGTTGACATCTTCGTAGATTCATCTTCTTATTATAGACACATGCATTTCCTAACATTTGGACTACCTATGCTGTAAAATGTATTATGTCTTCGATTTACACACGGCATCTATTGCACGTCTGTCCGTCCTGGGAGAGGGATCCCTCCTCTGTTGCTCTCCCTGACGTTTCTCCCATTTTTTCCATTTAAACTGTGGGTTTTCTCTGGAAGTTTTTCCTTGTACGATGTGAGGGTCTAAGGATAGAGGGTGTAGTTTTTTCTCATACTGATATTCTGAACAATCTGTGCTATTGTATTTGCTGTAAAGTGTCTCTACTGTAGGCTATTTTTATTATATGTACAGCACTTTGGCTCGACCAAAAATCGTTTATAAATGTGCTTTATAAATAAAACTCAATTTGATTTGATAAATGATATATATACTCATTGATCAGCCATAGAATACGGACTAATAGTGTATGGTTCAGCTGGATACTCTTCTCTTCCAAAATTAGATAGAGTCCAGGCACAAGCACTAAGGATATGCTGTGGGGCAGTCAGATATACACCAGTGTCGGCACTTCAGGTAGAGGTCGGAGAAAACAGTTAATTGTTAATTACTGGGCAAATCTACAGGGCCATAAAGATAGTCACCCTACCAAACAAACTGTAAAAACAAGTTGGGAAAGTAACAAAATTAAAAAAAGAAAGTTTTTGTGTTTGTGTTTCCAAAATATGTAAGGAATTAAAAGCTAAAGAATGGAATATTAGTCCGACGGTGTTGTTATCAACTGTTCCACCATGGTTGCTACCTCAACCTATAGTAGATTTATCACTATTGAAACGGTTACATTCAATGAAAAACAAAATCAATGTACAGGCTTACGTGAACACTGTTCTACATGAACAGTCTGGGCACTTTGTAAAAATATTTAATGATGGATCCAAAAATCCAGAAAATGGTCAAACTAGTTGTGCATTTTATGTTCCTGAGTTAAAGGTCAAAGTGGGAAAGCGTACGAGTGATCACATGGCAGTATATACAGTAGAGATGATGGCTATCTCACTAGCACTTCAGTGGGTAGAGGAAATACAGCCAATGCGAGTGGTCATTTGCTCTGACTCCAGTGCAGCTCTGGAGAGCATAAACAACTTCTCTTCAGAATGCCGTCAGGATATTTTACACAAAATTGTACACATCATGTTTAGGTTAGTTCATCTGGGAATTGTTGTTCAATTTGTGTGGGTTCCAGCGCATGTGGGTATTAGAGGGAATGAAGTAGTGGATCAACTTGCAAAATGTGGTTTGAAAGCAAAGCAGATTGATATAATTGTACCCATCAGTAGAGCAGAAGTCAAATCTTTTACAAAAGTTGTTATCAAGCAACAAAGGCTAAAACTATGGGACAGTAACACCAAAGGAAGACATTTATACAAGATACAAAGGGAAGTAGGAACGGGAAGCACTTGGGGGAGTAGTAGAAGAGAACAGAGCATTAACAGCAGGATAACATAGGGTCACTCTGGATTAAACTCATCACTGCATATGATTGGATAGGCCCAATCCCAAACCACTCCCTCGACCCTACCCCTCCGTGACGGAGTGAACTCTGTCTGTAGCCACACTCGCAGCTCAACGAGGCTCCCTCCTGTCAGATGGAGGGAGTAAATACAGCAGCAAGCTTTGGGACGGCCTCCCCTCTCTCCGGCAGAAACAGGAAATGCCGTAACTGTATGTAACAACGGTTTAAAATCAGCATCTCTTTGACAAAAAATGTAAATGAATAACTCAAATAAACCTCCAAACATCTTTCATTGTGTTTCAAAGCTCTTTAGTTTTAAACCTGATGTTTATAAGCTTCTTAGTTTTTGCAACAGTCTGTAAATATACACAACTTTATTATAAAATGCACACATTTACCTTTTTCTAGACTAAACACAGGTACGATCCTAAGTTAAAACATATGAGGTTATCATGAGGTTGTTAACATCGCAGTTTATCAGTGGATGTTTGCTGGAACTGTTTGTAAACAGCGTGTTTCCTGACGGACACACACAGCATTGAGACCGGTCAGGTAGAGACCGGTCTCAAGTCAGCATCGCTGCAGACTCGCTGTTTGAGGGCTTGATAGCCCACTCCCCCTCCACACCGCTCCACACTCGTTGGTTTGGAACAGCCCTCAATATGGCGGACCCTCCGCGTGAACGCGCAAACGGAGGGATAGGGTGTAGGGGGCGGTCTGGGAATGGGCCTGAGTTTTTTTCAAATTAAATGGCTTCCGGTCTCCCCAGCAGAGTGGATTTAAAAGCAGCAGCAAGCGGAGGAATCATTCAATTCAGAAGTTTACTAAGTCATACAGAGATCTCTATTATAGATAAGTTATACTTTATATTACATAAATAGACCAAAGTGAAAAACATTTAGACCGGTATAGCCTACAGTAAGGTGGGATTTATAAAAATGCTACCCTGACGTGTAGCTGCTGTTAGCTTTATTTATTTCTCTGACATGTTCCAATGTTTTACTGTTTATTAAACTTTGGGACAACATTACAACCTTTTTATTCAGCTCATGCTGCTTTGAGGTAGGGCTAAAAGAAAAGCCTATTTTAAATATTTCCACCAGATTTGATCATCTTTTATTTAGGTTAAAGTGTATTTAATGTATCCTAATCCCATAATAATAAGACCATCAAAAATAGACAGCAGCCTTTTGCTTGATGTTAGTTTGTGCTGTCAAAGGGATGCAGGTGTGACTGTCATTTCATCTCTTTAGTTGTTTAGAAACCAGAACAGTACATCATTTTAAATGATCCTTTAGGGATTGTTTGTCTGAAATGAGTTACATTTTGCAATAATACTTTTGCAACCCTGTGTTTAATATGATTAATTCACTTTTTTTTCTCTTGTTTTTCTCTGTAATTAGGACAATTCTGTAGAAATGGATCTGCTGGAGAAGGACCCCTAATCTGAAAAGTGCTCAGCGGATCATCAGGACAGAGCTGCCCCCCCCCCCCCGAGGTGCTGGAGAGATCAGGAACATCCTCCACCCAGACCTCTGCTTACTGCCGTCCTACAGACTTGTGTCTTAGTTTCAGAATTTGATTTTGTATGTGTCTTTTCTTTTAATAGATATTTAACGATTATAGCTTGAGTCTGTCTGATTCCCCAAACAGCTGCTTCTATATACTTGCTGCACATACAATACACATAAACAACTTGATAATCACACTTTTGCTGATATACTGCTGGTTACTGCTGGTGATGTTAAATAACATGATTGATTTCCTCTGTCTTAATGATGAAAGTTATAATAATAGAAGACATGAAGCTGCAGAGAGAGGATGGATATATTCTTACCTCTACTTTGTGATAAGATGAAAATACAACATTAAATAGTAATTGTTAAACACATTGTTTATTTCATTTACTGAGGTTTTTAACCATTATTTTCAACATGTGTACATAAGCAGTGGAATAATAGGATATCTCTAGGTCATTAAACTGTCTTCAGTTTAATTGTATTAATACAAAACATAGGTCATAGAAAATGTTTAATTGTGTATTTCAGCAGAGCGGGGGGTCACGGTGCTGCTGGACCTGGAGGTGCTGACCTGGTGTCAGTGGGACATCATCTGGGCTGGTTTAGGGGAAGACGGAGAATAAACTGTTATGATCACAGCTATTAAGATTAGAACACTAATATTGTTAAGAGTCAATCTATACAACATGCTTTTGTTTTATTAGTACAGAAAAATTAAGACTTATTTTAAATATGAAATAATATGATTAAATTACATCAGCTATAATGTACTTGTTAACTTACTAATGTAATATTACTGGGGGCTAAAGGAACAGCTTCATCTTATTTACCTGGCCATGGTACTCTTTAATTCATCGCCGACGGTGATCTCCTAAAAATGTAAAAGTAAAGTTTCTGGATCCTTTGCAGCTGAGTTAGCTTGTAAGCTAATTTGCTAGCAGGCTGCTGGAGCAGCGCAACCGAACAGCGCGTATCACATGACGTAAATACGCCGCTCGGTCCAGCCTACCCGGTCTACGTGGGCTGGGTCCTCCATGGACCGCGTAGGCTGCGTACTCCGAAGGGTGCAGCCCCTGAATTGAGACACGGCCACAGACAAGACAACTAAGATTGTGACAGAAAACTAGGATTGTGACATCAGCTGTAAAGTAATTAATTTAAAAAATATGAAAACTCCCTATCTGAGTTATTATTTTAAAAAAACAATGCTTTAGATATCCCGGTGTTGAGAGCCAAACATAAACAAACCGTTATCGATAAAGCTTAATGTTCAGTCCTTTTTGAAAATTGTTAGGGAGAAAAAGAGGATTTTGTCAAAATGTCTGTGATCATTACAGTATATTAAAATGAAAATGTAAGTAATGCTTCAATATTGAATTAAAGTGTTGGAGTTAATTGAATGAGCTCATCATGTATCATAGGTATGTGTGAGTTCAGGGCAGAGCAGCACAGTTGTTGGCCTTTACTTTGCTCATCATCTGCTCCAATGACAACTAGAGAATGCAATTCCTGAAGAAATTGCTTGTGGGAATTCTTTATGCTGAAAAGCTGACGCTAAACTGCTATGCTGAAATGTTAATGTGTAAGAAGAAAGTGAAAAATGTAGATTGAAATGATACATGAACATGGGGCTTGAATGTGTGATGAGAGAAGAAAAGAAAGTAAAAAGGCTTGGAAAAGCAGCACAATATTTTAACTGCAAACTTTTGAACTAACTTGATGGTGAATGATCTATGGCAGTGTTTCTCAAACTTTTTCATACCAAGGACCACTTAACCAATAAAAAAACACTCGCGGACCACCTAACTCCACAAATATCCCAAAACACATTGTTTTTCTAGAACAGATTATAAATCGCCTGAAAATGGTACAAACAAGTGTTAACATGTGTGACGATGGTGTTGCGCTGGGCTTTATCATGCAATAGAAAGTGAAACTTAAGCTTGTTCCATTGGGGAGATATTCCCGCGAGAGTGCGGAAAACTTAAATTTATTTATTTATTTCAAATGTGAAATGTTACCAATATACTCACGGACCACTAGGGGGCGCTCACGGACCACCAGTGGTCCGCGGACCACACTTTGAGAAGCACTGATCTATGATGACATACCATATTACGCTTAGATGTGTTGATGGCTGCATCGTTACCAAACCTGTGAAGTTTTGGGCCATTTCGAGCATTTTCACTGAAGTTATGAGAAACCGTGTTTCATGGTGAGCATTGTGTTGCCATGGCAAGGCATTTGAAGAAATCTCAAAACTGTCCCGTAGATGTCTTCAGGGCTGGACTGTTAGCACAAATGTGAAGTTTGAGCACTTTTTGAACATTTTCAAAGGAGTTAATGTATAGCAACATCGTCTTTTATGGCGAGGGATTGTTAGAACGAGGTACAAAAATACTGGACTCAATTGCAACGACTCACTTTTTAATGAGAAAAATAAACAAAGTTTCATCAAACACGATTTTTAATCTATTGATTCGTGTTCACCAACACGATTTCCCCCTTTGTTTTCGTGGTTGCACATGCACGATTTTAAAAGCAATGTATTTCTACTGGTAATGTGTTTCGTGCCTGCAGCACGTCTTTTTCTCCCGGTCGGGTCGTGGAAGACCGGAAGCTGTGTGGTTCATAAAAACATGGTTCTTACTCAATATCAAGCCACAATTATTGCTTTTATTTTAAATCGTATAATTTCGGACTTTTGTTTCCGTCTGTGAGGAAAATAAATGAGGCTCAGAGCCTCAGAATACTGAAATCTGGATTTTTTAAACTCTTTTTTCCCTTCTAATTTGTTATTCTTTTCAAAATAACACACTGTTATTTACTCACCAATAACACACAATTATCCTTGCTTTTATTATTGGTTTAATTCCATAATCTCGTTTTTTTTTTGGCGTCCGTCAGGAACTGAATTTCAAAATAAAAATAACCGGAAACAGAGGTAGGCATTTCGTGCGATTACCCAAGATCCTCAGCTATGGTTTAAGCTCGCTGATTGGATGTTTTAGCCGCAATGCATGCTGGGATTTGGGTGTTTATATTATATGAAATCGGAAAAAATTTTAAAAGAATAAAATAATACTTAATTCCGAGTGCTCTTGCTTTTCTCTTTGAAAGTCATCACATAACGGCATTGTAATACACGGTTCGGATGCAGTAAAAATTACAGATCTGCCGTAGTTCTTTATTTATAGAGCCCTGATGAGAACACCTTTGGAAAAACTGAAGAAATGCCGCCGAAAACTGAATACTTGACGTGGATCATAAATATTCAAACAATTAAACAACATCTTCAATTCTCTTCACACAATACGTCTCCTTGCAGTATCAACACTAATTCGGCTGACTTTACATTTGATCTAATTCATAGATAGGTTATATTTACACCATAACGGTGCCACAGCTGATATTAAAGGACTGTCGTTTTAAAGATATTACTGATTTTCTTTGAATGTAAGAATTGTAAATACTGAGTCTGAAATAGTATAGCAATATGCTGTAAAATTATGTGAAAGCATGATATAAAACTACCACATCTTCAGATGTTGTACATACATTAAGTGCTCCTACACTAATAATTACAAAGTTATTATGGCTGTGTGTACCTTGTGTGCACCGCCTTAGTGGTTAAAGCATGTTATTGAATTATTGTTTTTATGTGTTATATTTGATTAAAAAATATTAAGGAGTACATACTTTCATAGGGGGAAAGTAGAAGGTCTGTGATAGAAATATAGAATATAAAAGTCAAGAAGATACTATAAGTGATCTCTACAATAAAACAGTTTAGTGCAGGATGTACAATATATTAATAGGAGGAGGTGCAAAACAGAAAAACGAATTAACCTTATTTAAACATTTAAATAACAGATTAAGGTCTTCTTTTAAATAAGAAAAACACTTTGGGGGTATCTATCTACAGATAAATATTAAGCCTGACAAAGTACGTCTAATATATTGCTTTCCTGCAATGTTAACTATGTTGAGTCATGAATATACTTTATTACTCGTTTCCATTCATGTCAATTGCAGATACATGTTTAGTCTTCTCAAGCACCAACTATCAAATATCTCTCCTGATTGTTGGCACTTGACAATCACCTTACTTGAATTTTACTCAGGTGTAACTAAAGTCTGATTTAAGGGTTGTTTATATTTTACATTATTAATCAGAATCTGCAAAGTAACTCAAATAAGTGTAGTGGAGTAAAAATACCAGGTTAACCTCTGAATTGTAGTGGAGTAGAATTACAAAGTAATAATGAGCTGTCATGTATATATATATATATATCAGGGTTTCCGTTAGGATTTTTTCTCACCGGTCAAATGTCCGGGCAGAATTTATTTTACCGGATAAATTTGAAACTTACCGGTCATATTTCAATAATAATAATAAGAGTTATGTAGCAGAGTTTCCGTTAGCAGGTAATTACCGGACTATGAGCAGATATGCTGATGTTTAAAACACAGTTCACGGGGCTCAATTTTTATATTGCTTCAGTCTTATAATCGTAACAGATCGAAAAAAATTCAGATTCATTTTTCAATTAAATGATTCCACAAACAAACAACATAATTATTACATTTCAAACAAACTACCTGTAGTAGATGAAGTACATTATTCAAAAGTTTACATTAACTTTGAATAATTAACACGGGAGAAGAAACGGATGCTCTCTTTTCCCCTCTCCCTCCCTCTCTCTCCTGACATCCCGTCAGTTTCTCTCCTGCAGCTCGCTAAACAGTGGGCGGGGCTTCAGGTGATTATGCAGAGCTGCGTGTGTCTGTCTGACTCAGCAGCTGATCTGATCTCTCTCTCGGGTCCGGTTACACTTCACTCACGTTTATGTCCATATCGATCAGATCCAGCTCTCCTGATCGGGCTTTATAGAGAGCACCGATCAAACTATTAAGAGTGAATATCGGCCGATAATGACCGGTGGCCGATCTATCGGAGCCTCCCTAATTATTACCAGACATTTTGACCGGCAGGTTTGAACTTTACCGGTTTTTTAATACATTTTACCAGCTAAAAACCGGTAATTACCGGCTAACGGAAACCCTGATATATATATATATATATATATATTAATGCTGCGCATTATGGACACAAAGCGATTTTCACCCCATTTATTAATTATATGTTTGACATTGATAACACCAATGTCTTAATACTGGCAAACTTCTATTTGTGGGAAAACGAAAACGTTCAGTAGAGACGTCCCATAGAACAAGTTGCGAAACACAATAGCCAGCATGTGTAGTCTGGGGGGGCGTTTCGATTTCCAGTTTTGGATAGTCTGCGTGGTTTCGTTCCCATTTCAAACAGCTGTTTGACGCTCGGCGTAACCCTTGGCGCATTGCCCACTCCAACATCCAATCCCAGAGCTTGAAGATTAATCACGGGGACTGTAGTCCTAACGATAGCTGGGGATTATGGGTAGTGTAGTGTCTTCGGCCATCCTAAACTCAGAAATGTTGACAATCGCAATGATGCTCGAAATGTCCCTTTATAGGCCTACGTCTGTTTCCGGTTATTTTTATTTTTAAATTCAGTTCCTGACGGACGCCAAAAAGCCAGAGATTATGGAATTAAACCAATAAATAAAGCAAGGATAATTGTTGTGTTATTGGTGAGTAAATAACAGTGTTGTTATTTTGAAAAGAATAACAAATTAGAAGGAAAAAAATATTTAAAAATACAGATTTCAGTATCCTGAGGCTCTGAGCCCCATTTATTTTCCTCACAGACGGAAACAAAAGTCAGAAATTATACAATTTAAAATAAAAGCAATAATTGTGGCTTGATATTGAGTAAGATACATGTTTTTATGACCACACAGCTTCCGGTCTTCCACGACTCCGACCGGCGAGAAAATACATGCTGCAGGCACGAAACACTATACCAGTAGAAATACATTGCTTTTAAAATCGTGCTGTGCAACACAAAAAAAGGGGGAAAGCATGTTGGTGAACACGAATCAATAGATTAAAAATCGTGTTGGTGAACACGAAATGCCATGAGACTGGGTTGGAGAGAGAGAGGAGCGAAGGGGGGGAGAGAGAGGAGCGAAGGGGGGAGAGAGATGTAATACGGTTTCCAGTGATAAACGTTTGTTTGATTGGCCTCAGCTGTGGAGAGTATGTGCTGCAGGGAGGTGGATGCACAACGCACCCAGGAACGAACGCTAGCTCTGGTCCTTTTTCCTGTTAGGGAAACTGTGGACTCGATGTCCTGACAGGCTGGAGTTTGTGCAACCTAAACAAACACCAGATCACATGATTACAATGGTGAAATGCAATGTAAAATTACCAGCTCACTAAATCACAACCGCTCAAACCAACATACAAACTACTAGCAGGAATTCAGAGGGAAAGGAGCCGTTTGAGCTCTGCTACTAAAAACTGCTCTTTTTTTAACGTCAAACGCGTCATTACGTCACATGGGGGAGCAACTTTCTCGGACTCCTTCTCTGCCCCAATCCGCGGTATAATTTTCAGGCAAGGTTAAGCATAAATGTAGTAAAAAAAATAACCTGTAAGTTGCTCTTTAAGATGTCAATCATTGTTAACACAATGGAAATAAATGATTTTTGTAACGAAACAAATACATTTCCACTATTTTAAAGCTTCTGTTTGATTACTTGGATTATATTGGAAAATTCTCAATTCAGTTTGAAATGACATGTTTTATGTCATTTCAGAGTCAAGAAGTCTGAGGAAGTAAAGACAAAGACCATGTGGTTTCAAGAAATTCTAGACAACATAGGCTAAATAATTGTCTTTACATTACACTCCTGGTGACCTCTGCAAGAACTCAAGTGTAGCAGCAATCTCCACAGGATAGTCAATGTTTTGCACCATAATATGAGCAGAACCTGAACTGTAAGGCTTTAGTAAAGATGGGAAGCTGCTCGTTGACGATAACTTGGTCCACTGCAACCATAAATGTCTTTTTGCAGTTAGTGGGCTGTTACCTGTAACAGTTAACAGGCATTCAGATATCATGTCCAGTAAATAGGTTGTTGTGTTATGAACACTGCTTTAGGACTTCATTTCTGAAAAGCCTATATTTGGTCTGAACAGCAAAATATAAAATTGTGTCAAGTAAAAATAAAATAAGACAGGAATATGTTTGTTACACCATTTCTTATGCCCTGTTTTTTTTGTATTGCAGCATTGTTTAACTATGGATGTATTACATTTAGTACAATGCACTCCTAACCCATTACCTTAGTAAAGACAAACATTTAAATAATAATTCAGACAGATGATTAAAAATAGAAAAAAGGGGACAAAAGAGAAACAGAGGATTGACATAAACAAGGAGCAGAAGGATGAGGGGAACATTTCTTTTTAGGAGCCAAACCTACCGCAGACCACAATGCAATGCAGTTGAGGGCAGGTTCTTGACATCAACTTCACTTGCAATAGCAGTGTCGTCAAGCTACAAGCATCTTCTCTTGTTTCCTCTCTGAAATGTGCGAGGAGCATTAACACTGCTGCACATGTTTCATCCCCACCCTGCCAGGGTTTGGCTGAGAACAGCTCCTGCTGTGTTGGTTGGGTCACTTTGTTGAAACTGAAAGTAGCGAAGGATTCTTTTGAATTTGGTCTCTGTGGACTCATCAAAGTTGAGAGTAATGTCCACTCCAGTAGCTCCCTGAAATGGAGCCGGATTCTATTTTCCTGGAAGAGGAAAGGCCACTCCTTAACAGTAGCGTTGGCGTGGGAAAAAAATTAGGGGGGAAGCCAATAATACGTCCTTTCTTTTGGGTCGGGGGTGTGGTGGTCAATGTAATAACGTAACCAGATGAGTGATTACAGCACCCGGTATCATTTTACACACACATTTTTATCAGATGCAGGACTTACACACGCCTGTTATCTAACCGACAGGTCCGCACGCACTCTCCAGCCCAAACTCTAATAAGCATTCATTCACAAACTAAATCAGGAGACCTTTAACGTTGTACGTCCGATTCGCTCCTTTTTTCCTCGCTGTACACAGCTCCAGTATGGGCATTGGCCTGTCATCAGATTGTATTGTTGTTGCTGCTGTAGCGGAAGTTTAGTACAATTATTTTTGATTAAATACTCCAAATCTCCACCCTCCATAATTGCACTTGCTTCAGTTGCTTGCTACTTTCTAACGGCGGTGAGAGTGATGCAGTGACGCTATCTATCTTCTATCGATTAGATTTATGATTCGGAAATTATAAAAGTAGGGTTAGACATTGTGAATATTATCCGACTGAACAAAACGTGCAATTTATCTAACAGGTTCGTTTTCCACTGACCTTATTTCAAGCTATTTTCCTAAATCCTATGGAGAAATCTCATTGCTTTTTTGTCGAGGGAAACCGAGAGCAGCTTACTTCCGGATTTTAGGACGCGTCACTGCAACACTAAGTTGATGCGATTGATTGGATTGTGAGGCAAGGGAAGCCAGCCGCCTCTGGCTTCCCTTGGCATGGCCCTGACCAATCACAGGTTGGCAGGGGCATCACGTGAGCTTCATCTGATTGGTCAATCCCTCAATTTCTTTTCACCAAGGGAAGCCGGATTCGGCTGGCCTCCTCTCGCAACAGTGAGTGCAATCTACTGTTTCACCATAACATTCTAGAGGGGCGCTGTTTCGTTTCACTCTTTGTTGAGAATGGGGGAGAGATGGACCGGCAGCAACACACAGCAAAGGAGAATTATCGAAACAAAACACAGTGTTTTTATTTATTTATTTAAATTATAACTACAATCCGAAAAAACAGGGGAAGCCTGGCTTCCCTTGGCCTCCGGGAGAAAACGCCACTGCTCCTTAACAAGGTCTTCCATCTCTTTGGAGGATAAGATGTCTCTCCTCTGTGAATTGAAACGTCTCAACCCATAAGTCTTTCAATTGTCTTTGCATCCCTGGCATTTTCGTCAAACATCCTCTTGAGCTCTTCCTGTTTCTGCTTTTGCATTATGCAATGTTTTCACCAGCAGGACGCTCTGGCTCAGAATTGATGCAGCCGTTATGGCTCTTACGCCTTTTCTTTGCATCATTAGTTTCAACCTTCAGATTGCCTTTTCTGGAGAGGACTTTGGAGCCGTTCTGTAGTTATCAATGCGAGACAACATTTGCTTTGTAAGGGAGTCATATCCCGGGGTACCGACGACCTGGCTCTCAATCTCATCCCGGAAGACTTAGGATATTGTATTACCATCTTTCTAGCAATTTCACCTAAGTGTTCTTTCCTGGTTATTTACAAACACTAATATTTCAGCAACCACAATCCTTACAGCCTCCCTTCTCTCTGCTGCAGATGGTCTCTTCTCAGTCTCCAATGACCATCTTGTATTTGACGCCCATCTTATTCCAGGGTACTTCAAAGCTGTAATGCCAGCTACTATCTTCTGTGGCTAGAGATGACGACCCAGTCTCGCATAAAGTGGGTGAGGGTTGACTCTGCATACCAGGTGAGGGGTTGACTTCTCATTGGAGAAGCTAAGCTCCATGTGGCAGCGATCTTTGGTGCAGAGTGAACATTTAAGGCCAATTTCATCGTTATCACTAAAGAATGAGTCTTCGCCTGTGCTTGCCTCCTCATTTTGGGAAGTTGCTATTGAGGAGGAGTCATCCATTTCTCTTCGTTGGGAACCTAATAACACAAAGATGCATTCATGTCAGTCATATCATTTTCTGGTTATCTTCTGTCCAGCAAGTCTTTAATCATCCTATTGCTATTGTTTTTACTTACTTTTGATGCAAGCCATAACTTTTCTCACTTCGATTGGCTTCAGGAACTTTGTAAGGTCATCTGCTTCCACATACTTAAAGTCCTCAGTTGAACCGACTCCAAGGTTTTCGAACACCCCCAGTAGTCGTACGACATCCTCTTGGCTGAATACATAACTGAAGGACGAGGTTAGGCCACTTGTCCATTCCTCCATGACTTTAAGAGATGAGATATTGTCCACCGGATATCTGAGTGTAGTAAATACATTACAACACCATTTTATGTCCCCTGGGTTAATGCAATACATTTGTCTTTGTAATGTAGACCTCAACACTCAACAACACTGTGCTTAAGGGATATGACTTTCTGTCCATTCAGACTATACAGAGGCAATGGGTAGAAATCCAGGCAGTGTTTGGCATTTACACAGTTCATCCTCGGCTGCTTTTGTGACTTCATAGAGTCCATACTCTGGTAAATAACACGAAGTGTGTGATGTCACCAAAAAGCACACCTCTTTGTCATCTTTAATCAAACAAGCTCAATCTGTCCGAACTTGATTGACTCATCAGACTCACGTTCAAGGCAGAGAAAAGATCCCTTCTTGTAAAGGTGGTTGCCCTTCAAATTCACCTCAGTGGACACAGAATCAGGTTCTGTGTCCATGTATACTTCAACTGCATTGCGCACCACATCGCTATACAGGTGAGCATGATATGGAGTTGAGTTTTTTAAACTCAACACTGGTGCAAAAAAGGAATTTGTGCTGAGGGTTGTTTGGAGGAGTTGGTGCTGGTTTGCAAGGGACAGGCACACATTATTAAAGTTTTGTGTCCTCCTCACACATCTCTTGAAATATGAGTGTTTACTCTCAAATATCATTGTCCATAGCCGTATTAGGGGGCCAAGTTTCAGGATCAATAATGGATAATGGAGAAGATAGTGATGTTTTGGTTTAAGACGTTCAGAAGGAAACAATGCTTTTCTTGTTTCAAGATATTCAGCCACAACAATATTAAGGTATGCGACTTGGGCAGTGGTGATCTTGGGTGCACACACTAGTTCAACAAGTTATTTCAATGTGATCAACAGTTGCCATGCTGGGGTCACAAGGATCAACTTTGTCACCAATAATGACAGGCAGAAAGTCTAAGGAGAAACCAGTTCTCTGCAGCTTGACCACCTAATGTGTTGGCCTTTTCATTCACCCGACAAGGAGATGAGCTGGAAACTGAGTCCTTGTAAGCAAATTGTGTGATTCGTCTGTTCAGCGGAGAGTATGTGAACCAATGATTTACTTTTATAAAGTAGCACAGGTAAATAGCCAAGTCATAATTGACAACCCCCCTCAAACCAAGTCATGGCATATACATGGGGGAAGACCTGGCTGACATACATGGAAATGTTCAGAGAGTTGAAGATTGAATCACGATATATGCCTTTGACATCATTCACATCACTCTCCTGCAATATCTGCACTGCTTGTTTGTAGCCATCCACTGTTCAGGCAGGAAAGCTCTGGCTCACATTCTCAAGCTGGTCTCTATGTACCCTCACAATACCTGCAGAAATACTGAAATTCTGTGTGTAGCCACCAATGCAGTGTGAACCCAAATTGTCACCTACAATAGATATTACTGTAGCTCGAACAACATGACCAGAGGTGGTGACAAGTCCATGTTCCTCAAGCTGTCTCAGGTCTGACAACATTTTAAAGAACACTTTTTTCCTGACCAAAGTATTTAAAGTCTGTCTCTTTGCACAATAGTACTAATTGCATGTTTTCAATGCTAGAACGATGAAATGGCTCAAAGTCAGCAAGTGTAAAGTAGACTCCCAAAATCTTATGTTTCTTTCTGGATGGCCCAAGTGGGTTGACAACCTAAATGCATCCTGATATAAGATCAGTTTTAAGATTGTGTCACCTGTTTGAAAAAACAGCTCTTTGGATTTTGAAGACTGAACCATCAGAAATATCACTCAAGATGCCATCTGAAACTGGACGAGTTTGAGAATCAACACATTCTTTCAACACAATAGGATCTTTCAGGATTGCCGTTATCGTGTTTGACACAGGTACTGTATTGGGCATGACAGTCTCTTCTATGTTCGTCTTTTCCCAGGTAAATATCAACTGGGCGATCATAGCCAAAGTTTTTTTTTAAATACTGCCTTCTGGTGTATTCAGTGGAAAGGGGCATGCTACACCTGGCATGCAAATCTAATCCTGAATACTGTCAAAAACTGACTCGATCTCAATATCCTGACATGTTAGTACTCAGTCGAAGTGTCTCTTTAATCCTGTCGTTTGTGTGCTGATGACAAATGCCATTTAGACTATTGATCTCCTCAACAATGATTTGGATAGTTGAGGATGGAACAATATACTTTGCCTGTAGATGCATATAAAACAGGCACAGAGATCTCATATACAAAGACTTTAAATCAGTATCCTCTCTAACCTGAGACTGACTTTCACTGTGGGCCATTCTAGTTTCAGTTTCATTGGGCACAATCTGAGATGACGCAGATGGCTCAGAGTATGTTACTCTAGTATTTACATCACTTTCATGTCTGTGTTTTCTTGAAACATGGGCTGTAAATGACGACTTCACTTTGAAGGCCTGTTACAATTGTTGAATGGGCAATGTACTAACTTATTCTTACTCATATGTACTTTAAGGTGTGCAAGAAGATCTTGTAAATC
>NW_022989923.1:0-23710 GCF_902827175.1 Gymnodraco acuticeps
TGTGCATTGCTTCTTACAATTCACATCCTCACATACAAATGATCTATGTGAATCATCTACCTGTGAAACACGTCTGTTATGAGAACGATATACATGAGATTTTAAGGCAGTGTACTTCATGAATTTTTGTTTGCAGTCTATGAAGCAACATGGGTAGTACGTGTTTGCTTCATGTCTATGCAAAATCTGATGATCTACATAGCTCTTAACAGTTTTCAGAGTGATACCACATGAGCGGCAATCAAAGTTTGACGTAACATGTTCCATTGTAGCCCACTGCTGGAACACTCAGCTATTCTACCTGCTTCACGGAGGCCCGCTGTGGCAATCAGCTTTTAATATCTGCATGAACCTGTTAACAAGAAAAAAAAAGCATTCAATGTTTCAGAAAAAGAGTCTCCAAAACAAGAGGTTCCAAATCATCATGTGAAATACAAAAAACTAATAAGTTGTTAAAATGTACATTAATTATTGACAGAAACTCTATATTTAATTCAATTCGTAAACTAATTACACCCCATTTAATACAGAGGCTGAGGAGTTTATTTTCATATCTTAAGCTGTTATTGACTCATATGCAGGGGTTACATTGGGATTTGATATGTGGGGGGGCTCTGTGTGGAGGTTTGGGATCTCATGATTTGACCTTAAGGGCTATGCTGTATGTATATGAGGCCCAAAGCAACTGCTCCGTTATCTGTATCAAATGCACACATTGATACCACCAAATGACAAAATAAAAATAGAAAGTACTATAGATAAATTGGAATTAATTTACATCTTGAATTATTTATGTATACACAAAAATGTTTACAAATATCCAACCTTCACATTTATATTTTAAATCAAAATTGCTCTGCACACTTGCTAAAGAACATTTGTGTGGAAATCTCAGTACATTTGTAGGGCTGCGAGATTATGGCCAATATGCTGTACATTTGACTGTAAACGATTGAATCATCACCTGCCCCTGATCGGAGCAGACACACTTTCACTAAGCTGAAAAACTGTATCCGGTCACAGAGATCTGTAAAGTAAAGTTTTAACATATAGTTTTTTTTAACTTTGCGAGGGTGATGACGTCAGAGCATCGTCCTATGGTCAATGTAACCCCTGCTCATATGCTTAATAGAACCACGGGGGGGGGAACACTTCTAGTTTTGCATGCTAAATCTGATGATCAACACAGCTCTTAAGACTTTTCAGAGTCATTCCCTTCCAACGATTTGAATGGTTGGAAGGAAAGCTCGCTGGCCCTTCCCTTCCGACCAATCAAATCATCGGAAGGGAAGGCCTGACGTGCAGTGCGTGAGTGACGCTGCGTCTCACATACACAACTGCCGTAGCGACAAGAGGCAGATATGAAATCTCCCTTCTACACAATATAATATTTGCAAGTATAGAGTAGTGGCTGGTGTTTTTAGTCAGAAACAGGTCAACTGTACACTTACTACTAATAAATAACCTTCGTGCTGAGTTACTTATTTGCACTGTAAGAGACTGTATATTAACGCAGCTCTGTTCAGTCATTCGCACTCGCACTTAATTTCCCGCAGCACGGTCTGGCCGAAACAAATGAACCTAGCCAAAGTAGCTAGATTACATTTAGATTAGCCTGCTAATGCTATCAATATAATGCCGATTGAAGAATGACGGTCACAGAAAAGAAGAGTGTAAGCTACATTAAGTTAAAATAAATATAATAAAAAAGAAGAAGAACGGCCTGAAGGAAAATAATTGTCATCCAGGCAGCTAAATTCAAACAATATTTAAGCTGTTCAACATTGGCAAAAATATTTATTTAAGATTAAACATATTTATTTAGACCCCTAGCTTGCTCACATTATGACAGTATATCTGCTCACTTTTGTTAAAAATGTGTTGTTTGTGTATAACTTACCTGTATTAACTTAGTGTTAGACTCTCCTCCGCTGACACATCCAGTCCTCCACAGCAGCCAGAGGTGAATGGCAGTTAGGATATTTGATGGACAGATGAAAAATGAATACATTTGAAATAACTCAACGTGAATTGGGCATTTTAAGTGAAGTGCGCCGGACTCAGAGGAAAATATAGATGTGGCCAAACGGCGGTACTACACTTCTGTTAGGTTGCTGGGAAAGAGAGAGAGAGAGAGTGTGTGTGTGTGTGTGTGTGTGTGTGTGTGTGTGTGTGTGTGTGTGTGTGTGTGTGTGTGTGTGTGTGTGTGTGTGTGTGTGATATCTTATCATAAAGGGACTGTATCTGACAGATAATGCATCGGGGGACTTGTTATGCAAGAGACACACACACACATGCACATCTTACACCATGTTTTCTTATTATTTATCGTCCAGATGTTCTCAGTTTCTGACAGTGATGATGTCAGAGATCACATGACGTGTTTTCCTTCTCTTTCAGCAGGTACCGTGAGTCACTCTGATAATGAGACAGTTATTAGAGATCATTCGGTTCATTAATGTAATAAGAAAGGCCATGATGACGGACTGTGGTCATTGATTATAAACAGCCTTAATCACTCTTAATGGAAGCAGGAAGAGACACAAAGAACAACACACAAACACACACGTCTTAAGGCCCCTACCGAGCTGACACCAAAGAACACGTCCCGACGGAACACGACTGCTGTGTCGCCTCACGTCTCCTGCGTCTTGGCCAACAGTCGCACTGGAACACACCGCAAAGACTTCAGCCGACGGCCAAGTAGCACGTACGTCATCGAGTCCCGCCGAAGTACTGTTCCAATGTCCAGGATACTTGGAATTCTACCGAGCCCGGCGTACTTCGTAGGGAGAAATTTCGAGGCTGCATATGTGTAGACTCAGCATCTTAAAAATCCCCACAATGCCTTTGCGCACGGACCAATTTCCCCAAATCTGTGGTGGAAATTGTAAGGCGGGGCCTCTCGCACACCTGCACACTTGCTCGCCTGTTCCACTCTTCGTTTCCGAATGCCAGGAAGTATTCTTGCCTCGCTTCTGAAGCAAGTGACTCGGAAGACATGTGCTACCAAGCAAGCGTACTCGACATTGAGAAACACCCTCTGGCTCAGGCCTTTCACTCCTCCAGTACCGGTGTTGTGTCAAATTATGCACCCCCGTTGTGAAATGAACCCCCTGGCCTGCTGTAAAAAGCCCCCAGGAAGTGTGCCGGACTCGGAGGAAAATATTCGATGTGGCCAATGGGCGGTACTACACTTCTGTTAGGTTGCTGGGCCCGGAAACACTTTTTCCTATTGACTTACATTGGGAAAGAGTGGTCTGTAAATCGTTGGATAATTTTTTTGAAACTAAATAAACTACCCAGTATGAACGTTTGTATAGCCCTTGTTAAAAAACATTCGGACATCAAGTTGTAAAATGTGCTAATAACGTTATTCTGAGAGTTATTTTCCCTCTGCATTATGAACGCCCGGCACGTTCATGTTATGTGTTCAGTACTACATGTGTTTATCTATGATCTTTACCCATGGGATGCACAATAAGAATGGACCCCTTACGGCCATCCCACGGAGCTGTAATAATGGATATATTGCACATGTTTGCTGTAATTCATCATTTGTAAAATATTATACTACATGGGCTGTATGATTAAATCTTGTACCGTAAATGTTGTATTAAATAAAGTCAATATTACCAACGTAGATTAACGTCCCTGTAGCTTCTTATTGCACTAAGAAGCTTATTGCACTGCCTCTCTCCACAATGATCAATAACAGCGAACGGATGGTCAAAGTAAGGTACAAATAAATAGAATCACACGAAGCCTGGTTAGTATTGCCTGACTTTATAAAGGTGTGTTTTTTTTTACAAGTGTGTGGTTGCCTTCTAGTCACTTTGCTCAGCGCTACTGCTTGTTACAACTTGTGTTTGCCGTACTCTCCATAAACTGTGTGTTTGTGTCATAAGGGGGGGGGACACATCTAGTGTGTGTGTGTATGTGTATGTGTGTGTGTTTTATCTGATCCGGATGGTTACTAATTCCTTTTCTTTATGGCGGTCATTTTTGACCGGGGAACACCATGGGTGTTACAAAGTTGACCAAATCATCCAAAATTCAATGAAAGTGGTGATCAGCGATTTCATATGTTCGATTTTCATATGTCTGTCTACTTATGATTGATGAAAGTCGTAAATCGGTCAGATTTGACCCGATCACAACAGGGACCACCAAGGACCATACCAATAAAAAGACACTCGAGGACCACCTAACTCCACAAATATCAAAAAACACATAGTTTTCTAGAACAGATTATAAAACCAGTGGTCCACGGACCACACTTTGAGAAGCACTGAACTGGGGGTATGGGGATTGATATTGCATTTTTGTGGACTGTGCATGGTGAATTCATTACATTTATTGCAATTGAACATAGAGACATTCTTCAGGTAGTCCTTGTTTGAAATACATTTGATTTGTAAACAAGGACACACACCGTCTATGACACACACACGCACACACACACGCACACACACACACACACACACACACACACACACACACACACACACCACACACACACACACACATACTGATTTATTTCAGGTTACTTTCATTTATTAAATGACTTAATTCTGCGCATTATGTGAGTATGTGAGATATTTTACTTTTGACAGAAACAAATTGCAATTGGCTACTTCACATATTGCTTTTAATGTGATTGGTTAATATAAACGTCATCGAAGAAACCTGCCAATGAGAACTGTCCGCGCCTGTCGTTCAAATTTGAAACACCCACGTCAGTTTGAGCTGGTCGGTTTGCCAACCGCCAAAAAAACACCAAAGAAGAAGAAGTTTGAGCGGGTCTCCATCAGGTCTCCATGCGCAGCTGCTCACTTCTGTCTGCTCCATGAGTTTTTGGATTGATATTTTATTTCTACCGTTTAATATGATTCGCGGGACGTCAACAGAGAATGGAAGACTTAAGATCAGGTGAGTCCTGCAACTGTAATGGAGTTTAACATGTATTTAGATAATCCTTAGTTTGTGAAAGTTTACTTTTTTATTTACGGTTACGTTTCTTCTTCTAGTTCAGTGAGTTTTCAGTGATAAGACATATACGTTAAGGGAATCTGTGGAATCTCAGCTTTCATATGATACGTTTGTGCAGATAGCATGAAGTAGAAAAGATCGCTTTTGCCAGTTATGTGCTAAAGCTAAAGTTAGCTCCGTTAGCTGTTTTCGCTAAGTGCTGATTTGCTTGGTGTTAGATTTGTGGTTCGTTTAGGTAAAAATGGTTAATATCGTCAGTTAGCTGAGTTTCTTCCCATACGTTTCTTCCCGTGGGTAAGCATCATTAATAGGTTTTTAAATGTTAAGAAGCCCCGAGATGCTGTTTCTTGCAAGATGTTGCGACCGGTGGGACAATCGGGCTTTACAGGTTAACAGGTGGCTGCTAACGTTAGCTTACAGCTATTGCAGTGCTGCCCCCACCCTCTCGTCTCCAACACGGGAGAATTACACATAAACATGCAGCGGTGTGTCACAGTGTTGTCGCCAAGTTTAATGTAAAGTTTCACACCTTTCTTACTGCGGAATCCAGTTTGTTAATGTTCAGTAGCCAACAGCTAGTATAGCATAAACTGCTAACTTGCTAGTTAGCTCTGTTCTATATATTACAAGCTAACATGACTAGCTAATGTAACAGTGTATGAACTAAAATAGTTGTTGTATTACTACATCATACATGCTTGGTCCAAATCTCTGCTAAAATAATTATTTTTAACACAATTATTATTAAAGTATCTTTATTCTTTTGCATTTTTATCACACTTGGCATAAACTATTTTAGTTCATCAATTAGAACGGGCGGGGAGTCTCCCTCCGCAGCCGGTTGGCGTAGTTTTGGCACAATTCCATTGTACAGACCGACGTTAACAGCAGCCCTTTTTTTCTCTCTAAATTTTCGTTTGCCTGTTAATAGCTGGCCACAGGCATAGCTCAGTTAAAATAAAGCACAGTTATACATGCAATACATTTGTATTGCACGTATATTTTTTATTTGTAAAAATGTCAGTTAAAGCTTAAAAGAATAAAGATATTTTTGGTATCTAAACGTTTGACCTCTTTCTTTTACAGTTTTGGAATCGAAACGGGGAATCGATAAGAACCGGAATCGATAAGCAGAACCGGAATCAGAATCGATACATTTCAAACGATACCCATCCATACTTTTGCGCAAAGATGGCACTGTTTGTCAGAGCACTTCATCCTTCTGGGATTTCATGAAGAACAGCTCCAACTTCTGTGTGTATGGGAATGCCTCTGGTGCTGGTCCATTAACTGCCAGTGTTTCCCACAGATCTGAAATATACTTTGGGGGGTGGTGGTAGCGGGGGGGGTTGAGGTGACGTGCAACAACATTAACCTTTCTGTTGGTCGCTTGTTAGCAGACCCTTCACGCGATGGCAGAGCGAACAGGTACAGGTACAGGCAGGGTCCATAATGATAGCCCTATAGTTTAAATCTACTACCCACACATGAACATATGGAAATGGGTTACTATTTAAAAAAATAAATGTATTTATTAATGTATTTAGGAACCTATCCATGTGATTTTTAGTGGGGGTGGACCTCAAATCCTCTATGGGGGTCCAGGGGCATGCCCCCCCGGTAAGATTTTATCTTTATTTTGGAGTTAAATGCATCAATCTGGTGCATTTTGAGGGGAAAATAAAGAGACTAGATCTATGGAAACACCTATATTTAACAGAACTGTATACATTTCAATAATCATAAAATCATGGCTATAACCAATAACATACCATTTCCAATATGAAAAAAACACTGAAACTTGTTTATTAATTTAGTTTTGGTTCATTTATAGTTGTGAGTGTGTCTGTGCTCCTGAATCAGCCTCTCCTGTCTCCCTCCTCTCCCCCTGCTCCTCTTTGAGGCAGCAGCAAAGACTAGTTTTCTCTCAACAAGTTTTAAAAGTGTATCTTACCTTTTTTCACCTAGTTAACTTTTTATTTATTTATTTATGCATATTTTACTAATCACATTACATTTCATTTAGCTGACGCTTTTATCCAAAGCGACTTATAATGACCGATTACAGGGACATTCTCCCTGGAGTAACTAAGGGCTAAGTGCCTTACTCAAGGGCACACTAGTGGTGGTGTTCCTGGCGGGATTTGAACTCACAGCCTTCTGATCTTCAGCCCACTTCACTATCCATTAGACCAGGGGTGGCCAACCCGCGGCTCTCGAGCCGCATGCGGCTCTTTGCCTAGTTGCATGCGGCTCTTCAGTTCATATCGAATTGTATATGTGTGAGTTTGGGGGAGAGACACTGACTCCTGACTAGTGTTGCACGGTGTACCGATACTTGAAAGGTATACCGCGATACCCTGTCGTTAAAATCGTTACGATTCCTCCGTTTCATTAGTATCGGTACTTTAAGAATGACGGGGGAAAGTACTCCGGTGAGAAAGCGCTGTTTTAATAAGAGCCGTGTGTGTTCAGCGCTCTGCTTCCACTCCCTGCACTGCAGCCGTGCCTGCACCCTCCCCTCTCAAGCATGCTCTAAATCCCTCCCCTCTCTCGTGCACGCGCTAGCTGCCAGAGCATGTGAGAAAACGAGAAGCATGGCTGCAAGTGGGAGTGCAACTGCCGCTGCGCCTCGGCTTGTTGACAAAAAATATGCCAGAAGCTAAATTTGGAAGTATTTGAGCTATATCTCTGACAGTGAGGGCAAGCCTACGGACACCACGAGACCTGTCTGTAAGAAATGTATTAATTTTATTTAATACGAATTCTTGTCATTTATTGTATTTACTGTTCTCATTGTTTAAAAGTTTGTGTTATGGTTATGGTTCTGGTGTGAAATAAAGCACAATAATTACATTTAAGACTGTTTCCCGTTTTTTAAGAAAAATAATCGGAATCGCAATTCTTGACTTGGTATCGAAACCAAAATGTTGGTATCGTGACAACACTGACAGTTAAACCTGATATTTAGTAGGTCTGTTAAGTATTGAATACTGATAATTCTGACGTAATTTGGCCGGTCAAAGTTGTTTGGGCTCGGATAAAATCGCTCCGTTACTTTGGTCCCGTGTTACTTTCGTCCCGGCTCTCCCTACGTGTGTGTGTATGTGTGGTGTCAGGTGTCAGTATGAGAGGATGACAGCGCGTCTAATTTTGATGTGGCCCAACAGCCAATCACAATAATACCTGCAATGCAGTGAACCAATCACCTTTGAGGGGGGGAAACCTATTGTTGATTAAACACTATTCAGTGTTTCCCCTACCATTGTCTTGGAGGGGCACTGCGAGCCGCCAACGGAGCCCCGCGCCCCCCCTGAAATTCAAGGTGTTATATATATACTTTAAAAAAATATATATAGCATCAAATTGCAAATAATCTATAACTACTGTCACTTTTCACATTGAACATGTGCTCTTTTATTAAATAAACTAAACGCTTTCATTTTAATTTGTGGGTTTAGTGTTTTTGACCCTAAGAAACACTGATGCATTAATCAATAACAATAATACACAGCTCCTCTCTCTGCTCCAGAGGATTTAAAAAATATATCCCAATGCCACAAAAATGAATCGGTGACGTGGTTGAAATCTTGTCTCCAGAAAACAAAAAACTGAAACAAGCGGTATCAGTGACTGTGTGTTTGATGTGGCTCCTTGCAGTAACATAGAAAACATGTGGCTCTTAACCTCTGACTGGTTGGCCACCCCTGCATTAGACCAATCACTACCCTCTCAAATGGAAATATGTGTTTACATAAATGGTGACAACACCGTTTGAGACCCACTGAGAACTTAGACTAAGTTAACTATCTAAACACTCAGTGCTTTACCTCACCTGAGCTGAGGTTATCCCGAGCTTGAATGACACACAGAGACCAATCAAGGGCTTTGATTTATGATCTGTATGACAGTGGCCATGTCGGCAGGCCACATCATGTGGACAGCCAGTCACCCTGTGTGAGGCAGGCCACTTAACAGGCCAGAAGGAGGCGAGATCAGAGCAAGGGAGCGAGGGATCATTGTCCACAAGTTAATCGATCGCAGATGGCGTCGTGGTCACGGACGAATACAAAAAAAAACTATTAAAAAAAAAACTAAATGGGTCGCGAAATATACTTGGGCGGCCGTTAATATACCTGGGCGGCCCGCCCTAGTATAGTCTATGTGTGGGAAACCCTGGTGTTGTTTAATCAATCAATATTTACTGGTCTTGAATTTCCTCACTGGATTACAAAATGCTCAAATCTTATAATGAAGATTTCATCAACTGAAGATGAAAATATAGATTGAATTATATGTACCATTTTAAGGAAAAGAAGCTAATGTATAAGTTATACAGTTATTTCTGCAAGAAAATTACAATACAATGACTGTTTAATCTTCACATCTTGTATTCATGTCTATAATTTTGAGCACCAAATTATTGAAAAGTATCGATAAGAGTATCGAAAAATACCGATAAGCAGTACCGGTATTGATACAATCCTAACGATACCCATCCCTACTGGTGTGTGTGTGTGCGCTTCAAAGGTCCATCATACAAGATTTAGGGGATCTATTGGCAGCTGCTGATAATAACATACATCATTATGGTTTACTAATAGTTATCACTTCACTTCCTCCTCCAGCACCTGGACACAGCAGGAACCTACGCCAGGATCCTGTTTGTGGACTTCAGCTCCGCCTTCAACACCATCTTCCCAGCTCTGCTGCAGGACAAGCTCTCCCAGCTGCACGTGCCCGACTCCACCTGCAGGTGGATCACAGACTTCCTGTGTGACAGGAAGCAGCACGTGAGGCTGGGGAAACACGTCTCTGACCCCCGGACCATCAGCACCGGTTCCCCTCAAGGCTGCGTTCTTTCCCCTCTGCTCTTCTCCCTGTACACCAACAGCTGCACCTCCAGTCACCAGTCTGTCAAGCTCCTGAAGTTCAGACGACACCACCCTCATCGGACTCATCTCTGGTGGGGACGAGTCTGCCTACAGGTGGGAGATGGACCATCTGGTGACCTGGTGTGGGGGAAACCACCTGTATACCACTCTGTGTGACTCCCCAGTAAACGCTGTGGAGTCTTTTAGCTTCCTGTGCACCATCATCGCCCAGGACCTCAAATGGGAGGAGAACATTAGCCCCCTCATCAAAAAAGCACAGCTGAGGATGTTCTTCCTGAGGCAGCTGAAGAAATTCAACCTGCCAAAGACGATGATGGTGAACTTCTACACCTCCATCATCGAGTCCATCCTCTCCTCCTCCATCACCATCTGGTACGCCACAGCCAAGGATAAGGGCAGGCTGCAGCGTGTCATCCGCTCTGCAGAGAAGGTGATCGGCTGCAGTCTGCCATCCCTCCACGACCTGCACGCCTCCAGAACCCTGAGACGGGAAGATAGTGGCCGACCCCTCCCACCCTGGACACAAACTGTTCACCCCCCTCCCCTCTGGCAGGAGGCTGTGCTCCATCAGGACCAGAACCTCTCTCCATCAGGACCAAAACCTCTCTCCAGCAGGACCAGAACCTCTCTCCATCAGGACCAAAACCTCCATCAGGACCAACACCTGATGTTGGTCCATCAGGACCAACACATCTCTCCATCAGGACCAACACCTTTCTCCATCAGGACCAGAACCTCTCTCCATCAGGACCAGAACCTCTCTCCATCAGGACCAGAACCTCTCTCCATCAGGACCAGAACCTCTCTCCATCAGGACCAGAACCTCTCGCCACCTCAACAAGGCCCCCCCCCCCACACTTTACCTCAGCCACAACGCAGACTCTATGCATTACATATTGGAGATCACAGGATGGTAAATAATGCAATGTTTAAATATTGCTTACTGCACATATTTTATATTCTATAATTTATTTCATTCTATTTCGATGTAAATTACTGCTTTATTTTATTGCGATCTTATTATATTTGTATTACAGTGTTCTTAATATAGTTGGATGTGTACTTTTTTTGATTTAGATGTTTTATTTGTATGTATGCACCATGACACCTAGTAAAATTCCTCGTAACCTGGCAATAAACCCGTTACTGATTCTGATCTGTTTGTCCTCTAGGTTGCACTGCCACGTCTACAGCAGCGCAGAATGGACAGAGGAAACATGATTGGGCCTCAAGTTTTTTGCAGCCAATATTCATTCTCCTACAAACTTGGGATAGGAGGGTGAGTGAACAAGTTATCCATTGGTTGGAACCTACATCCCCATTGTTAGACGTACTAAATCCTGCACACTGCTCCTTCAAATGGACAATGTGAACATATGTCGCCATTTTGCAATTTCTGTTATTTTCAGTTGAGAATGTTTCAAAGTACTTAAAAAAAAAATTAAACTTACTTTTTGTTTCTACTGTTTATAAGTATGGTGTTTAAATATTAAATGCTGTATTCATTATTTGTACTATAATTCTACAAATATTTTTATATTTAAAGTTTTCAGAGTAATTGTTTCCTACTGAACATTTTGTGATGTCATTTTATTGAACCTGTTTGATTGGAAAATGTTAGAAAAAAGCTGTAAAATAACAGTATTCTAGCTGTAGAACTTTAGGTTCTGTATTTATTTTAGAGTTTGATCATACAAATCTAATAAAAAAAAATTCTCATCAGAACTTTGTTTAAGGTATTTGAATGTAACATTTTAAGACAATGGATTTTGAAAAGAGAGTAAAGTTTCCACTAAAATCTTTAAGGACAATTTCTGTATATTAATTGCTTTTGCACTTTATTTCAGTTAAAGTATTTTTACTTTAATTTTATGGTTTTTGTTTGGCAGCCGCTGCTGCCAGTCATTTGACCGTTTTTTTACGATTTTTTTACCCGTAGAAGTATTAATGCTGTACTTTTATTAAAGGTTATTGACTGTAAAAAGAGGAGATAAATCCGTAAAATTAGAGTATTTGCACGTTAAAGTATTAGTGCTGTACTTTTAAAGGTTATTGACTGTAAAAAGAGAAAATAAATCTGTAAAATTAGAGTATTTGCACGTTAAAGTATTAGTGCTGTACTTTTATTAAAGGTTATTGACTGTAAAAAGAGGAGATAAATCCGTAAAATTAAGAGTATTTGCACGTTAAAGTATTAGTGCTGTACTTTTATTAAAGGTTATTGACTGTAAAAAGAGGAGATAAATCCGTAAAATTAGAGTATTTGCACGTTAAAGTGTTTGTGCTGTACTTTTATTAAAGGTTATTGATTGTAAAAAGAGGAGATAAATCCGTAAAATTAGAGTATTTGCACGTTAAAGTATTAGTGCTGTACTTTTATTAAAGGTTGTTGACTGTAAAAAGAGGAGATAAATCCGTAAAATTAGAGTATTTGCACGTTAAAGTGTTAGTGCTGTACTTTTATTAACCTCTTAAGCCCCACGGACCCGAGCTCGGGTCCGAAAATGCTATATATGTAGCAACAGTGCTATATCTGAAGTGTCATTCATGGAACTATTAATATTCCATACCCATCTGACCGGAGGAAACTTGGCTTACTGACGATACGAAAAAAAAAAAAAAAATTCGAAAAAGAAGTCTCACAAGAAGCCTCTAAATGACCCCATGTCAAAAACGGGCAATTGCTATGTCTGCTCATAACTCACAAAAACGATCATTTATAATTCATCCTTTCCGCACAAACAACACATTTTCTGAAAGCTGAGATTCCACAGATTCCATGGGTGTACACCCCATCACTACAGGCACAACATTAACCGAGCTGGCAGCCACAACATAGCAAGTAAACAATATCAGTTTTCAAATCCCTGACAATAATTAGGTCTTACCTTGGCTGTTTTGTGATCAAAAGTTGTGTTCAAAGGAATAAAAACGCTGCTCAGGGTTAATCCAATGTCTCTTGTCACTTTAAAATGATTACTGAGAATCAATCCTTTCATTCACGGCAGAAGAGTAGGTCCAACGATTAACAGTCCGTGGATTCAGCTGCGGGAGCTGCTTTTAACGCATAGCTCCCCCTCCGCAGGCATGACGTATTTACGTAATTTGAAACTGCTACTCGATTCGATTGGCTCTAACGATTCAAAAAAGGTGTCAATCACCCAAATCGACCAATGGGTTCCAGAGATAGGAGTTTGCGTAAGTATAAATAAAGGCTGTATCAGCTGATTTACGCACGACCCAGTCTTTGTACGCTGCATACTAGGCTATAGCGTAGCATAGCATGTCCCGCGGCGACAGGAGAGCAGAGAACGGCAGATCGATCAGCGAAACAGCAGGATTTGTTTTCTTTGTCTTCATTGTAACAATGGCAGCCAGAAAGAAGACTTTTTTGTCCGTCGAGGAGGCATTGGACATCGTATTTCAGGACTCTCCGTCGGAAGATAGTGATCTCGTCACGCACGAAGGGGACAGTAATGACTCTGATTATGAACCTCCGTCACCGGAAAGGTATGGATTCTCTCTGTTTGTATCTATTACTTATTTATTTGGTGTAAGAGTATTCATCTGTTTTTATCTTTTTGTTATTTATTTGGTGTAAGAGTGTATTCATCTATAGTAATTTAACACACGTGACAATAACACGACGGCATCCATCTTGTGATATAATGTTCTTTCACACACAACAACAACAAAGAAGATGGATGCCGTTTCTTGTTCTTGTTGTTGAAATAAACAAGACATATACATGTTGAATTTAACACGGTATTACATTTCATTTAGCTGACGCTTTTATCCAAAGTGACTTACAACTATATATATACACACACGCATATATATATATATATATATATACATACACACATATATATATATACATACCCACATATATATATATACATACACACATATATATATATATATATATATACATACACACATATATATATATATACATATATATATATACATACACACATATATATATATATATACATATATATATATATATATACATATATATATATACATACACACATATATATACATATATATATATACACATATATATATACATACATACATATATATACATACATACATATATATACATACATATATATACATACACATATATATATACACATATATATATATATATATATATATACATACATACATATATATACATATATACATACATACATACATATATATACATACACATATATATGACAGACAGAATATTAATATTAAATATTGAACAGATTATATGAACCCCGTCTCACATAATTTACACGGTATACATTTTGAGTGATATAATGTTATTTCACACACTCAAAATTGATGTTCTGCTGTTGTTGTAGAGAAATTATTTCTGATTTGAGTTACATTTTTGAAAGTACAAGCCAGAGAATTAATCTATTTGTTTTTTCCACATTTGTTTTCACAGTGAGGAAGGCGATGAGGATATGGCTTCTGGATGCCCGAGTATTATGGGGAAGATGCCACCAAGGTCAGGAGGTACTGCAGGAGGTGCTCTGATGCTGGCAACTGAAGAGTGAAGACACCTGTGTACTGCAGGAAGTGTCAGGTCCCTCTGTGCTTCACTACCAAAAATAACTTTTACAGGGCATGGCATGACTTACTGGAGTAATACTGTAACATTCAGGGTTTGTATAAAGTTTTTTTTTTACCCAAAAAATGCTTGTTGTATAGTGTGTTGCTAATTTTTTTTAATAAATCTGCTCCAGTTGGAGTCAAATGTTTCCTAAGTTTCCTCATTTTTATTGTGCAAGTAACATGCATCTCATGCAAAGAGGGAACTTCCCACACACACCACACACTCCACACACACACACCCACTTAATTTTTATTTATTTTTTTAACAATAATTTTTTTTTTGTTTTGGAATGAATACCTATAGTGATAATTAAATGTTGTACAATGATTTTTAGAGTCTGGTACCTGAAAAAGGTTAAATGGCACTGATGGAACCAAATGTACCCAAATGGGCCCAAATGGGCCCAAACCTTAGTCCTCTTGGACTTTTTTTTGCTAAATCTCTCTAAAAAGGTCAATTCTCACTTGTTTTGCCTCAATCTTGATACAGGGTACTTATTATATGTTATACTTTGGATTCCTAAAGCTTTTAGGCTACTAACCCATCATTCAAGGGTGGTTTTCACTATAAGTAATGGGTTTTATTTGGGCGGAGACAAAAATGTACACTTTTTGACTATGTTCCATCTGGATTTACTCTGACACTGAAACATCTTTATTGATTCTGACACTTCTACATCCAACTCACAGATGTGACCTTGCTTTGATAAAATAAATTATTCATATAACCCTTTTAGAAGTTAAGTTATAGTCCTTTGTTTTGGGCATGTCATTTTCGAGCCTGAAACCTGAAAAACAGGCTTGGGGCTTAAGAGGTTAAAGGTTATTGATTGTAAAAAGAGGAGATAAATCCGTAAAATTAGAGTATTTGCACGTTAAAGTATTAGTGCTGTACTTTTATTAAAGGTTGTTGACTGTAAAAAGAGGAGATAAATCCGTAAAATTAGAGTATTTGCACGTTAAAGTGTTTGTGCTGTACTTTTATTAAAGGTTATTGATTGTAAAAAGAGGAGATAAATCCGTAAAATTAGAGTATTTGCACGTTAAAGTATTAGTGCTGTACTTTTATTAAAGGTTGTTGACTGTAAAAAGAGGAGATAAATCCGTAAAATTAGAGTATTTGCACGTTAAAGTGTTAGTGCTGTACTTTTATTAAAGGTTATTGATTGTAAAAAGAGGAGATACATCCGTAAAATTAGAGTATTTGCACGTTAAAGTATTAGTGCTGTACTTTTATTAAAGGTTGTTGACTGTAAAAAGAGGAGATACATCTGTAAAAGTACAGTATTGTCCTGTAAAATCTTAAAGGACAATTCCTGTAAATTAATGGCTTTTTCACTTTATTTCAGTTAAAGTATTTTACTTTTATTTAAGGGTTTTTGTTTGGCAGCCGCTGCTGCCAGTACTTTGACCGTTTTTTTACGAGTTTTTTTTTTACAGTGAGCTTTTCTTTTAAATGACTGATTTTAAATGCCATTTTCTTAATGTCTTTCATTTTTGTAAAGCACTTTGAATTGCCTTGTGTTGAAAAGTGCAATATAAATAAACTTGCCTTGCCTATGAACGTATCTCAAATACATTTATTTTCTACATATCTTCTAGCAACATATTTTCTCCCACGTTACGTTCGTTATGAACGTATCTCAAATACGTTTATTTTCTACATATCTTTGCCATTTATTGTCTTGCTTATAATAATGATAATAGTCATTTATAAATATCATTTTAGAGCACACATTTGAAATCAGTAGGCAAGGCTGTAATTTCGCCAGCTGTTACTCTCATGAGCGAGGCAGAAAATAATAGTTTCAACCTGCCAAAAAGCTGCCGTGTCGTTTATTGCACCTCAAAGATTAAAACAAATCCAGAGTTACAGGTTTCTGTACCACCTCTAAGAAGAAAGGACAGTAACAGAAGATCTCTGTGACGCCAGATGTGGTGTTGTTAATGCGATATGATATCCGAAAAAAAATGCAGTTTAGGATGGTCGAAGACACTACACTACCCATAATCCCCAGCTATCGTTTGGGACTACAGTCCCGTTGACAAACCCCGTGATTAATCTTCAAGCTCTGGGATTGGATGTTGGAGTGGCAGTGCGCCAAGGTTACGCAGAGCATCAAGCTCTTTGAAATGGAACGAAACCACGGCAGACTATTCAAAACTGGACTTGAACACCCCCCGAAAACTACACATGCTGGCTATTGTGTTTCACAACATGTTCTCTATGGCACGTCTCTACTGGGAATTGTAGTTTTAAAAGATGTTTTCGTTTTCCCCAAAATTAGAAGTTGACAGTATTAAACTGTGTACAGCCCTGGAGTTTTAGGCGATAGGAAACACATTGGTGTGTACACATTTAAAACATGTAATTACTAAATGGGGGGAAATCGCTTGTATCTGTAAGGGAAACTTCTGTGTAGCAATGCAGTGGGAGTCACCGACTCAGGAAGGAGACACGGTAGAGCAGGAGCTTTGATGTCAAACCACTGATGATTTATTTGGAGTTACGGCCGGAGACATCACAAGTCACAGCAGTCCCGGTGAGACTGCACGGGTGGGTTGCCACGTCAATTCTGGAGCGCCTCTCTCTTGCTAGCCCATTTAACTGGTTTCACAGAGAGTAATCAACATATTTTGATAAGATAGCTTTAGACAGTTGGGCACACTGAGTTACCTGCGTCCGCCACTTATGGCCTCGAACAGGGGCGGACTGGGGGGAAAAAGTGGCCCGGGGATTAATTGACAGACAGGCCCACTTAATGCGCGGCATGTATCGGCCGGCCGGCGACCAAAGTATGTTACTTAACAAAAAACCCTATGCATTTTATGTTATTTTGGACAATTATTCATATAGTAATCACATTACCTGAGCCCTTGAGTTGCCTAGAGCAAAATAGTTACGGCATATATTTAGTGATTTTAATGTTAACAGATCATTGATGCAATAACGTTTTGACCCAATTTGCCTGACTTGACATATGGAATAAAACATGGGCGTAGGAAGCATCCTCAATGTGAGTGAGACAATTTAACAGGGGGTGTGGGCAGGTGGTGGACCTCACCTCCTCTAGGGGGGTCCGGGGGCAAGCCCCCCGGGGAAGATTTGTTTTTAAATGTTGAAGTTAAATGCATCAATCTGGTGCAAAATTAGGGACTAAATCTATGGCAGTCAGTAGGGGCTTGGACTGTGAGCCGTAGGGTCGCCGGTTCAAGTCCCCAACCAGACCTACATTTGGAGTGTGGACTTCTACTTGGAGAGGTCCCAGTTCACCTCCTGCCCTGCCGTGGTGCCCTTGAGCAAGGCACCGGACATCCCCCTTCCCCCCTCACTCCCATTGCTCCGCGGGCGCTGTACAATAGCTGCCCACTGCTCCTAGTACACCCATATAAAACAGTTTTTTATCCCACATTAAAGTTGACAAAAATGCTCATTCTTGTTCTCCGGAGAGGACTTTGAAACTCAAATTACTCAAAAGTACACAGTAAAAGTAGTTCATATTATTTTTGCAAGTAGTACTAGAAGTACTAAGTACAAACATGGCAGTTTCAGAAACTACTTATGGAAGAAATGTTTTTATCCCACAATAAAGTTGACAAAAAAAATTCTTGTTCTCTGGAGAGGACTTTGAAACTCAAATTACTCAAAAGTACACAGTAAAAGTAGTTCATATTATTTTTGCAAGTAGTACTAGAAGTACTAAGTACAAACATGGCAGTTTCAGAAACTACTTATGGAATAAATGTTTTTATCCCACAATAAAGTTGACAAAAAGGCATATTCTTGTTCTCTGGAGAGGACTTTGAAACTCAAATTACTCAAAAGTACACAGTAAAAGTAGTTCATATTATTTTTGCAAGTAGTACTAGAAGTACTAAGTACAAACATGGCAGTTTCAGAAACTACTTATGGAAGAAATGTTTTTTATCCCACATTAAAGTTGACAAAAATGCTCATTCTTGTTCTCTGGAGGGAATTTTGCCATTCTCAAAAAGTACACAGTAAAAGTAGTTCATAGTATTTGTGCAACAAGTTTATGAAGCAATAAGTCCTAACATTATTCTCATAAATTACCCTGTTCCTCAATCGCAAATAATATAATTGAACCACATGCCATCCTTTACTTTGAAATCCTCACCGGAAGTGTTCCTGCACATACGAAACGTCCAGCTTCCCAGGGTTGTTTTATTGCATTACCGTAAACCTGTAACTAATCGCGCACTCGAAATACAGGGGCGGCTGGTTTGACCACGCAAAAGTGAAAGACGGCTGGCTTGACCGCAGTCAGCAGACGGGCAGTGGACTGGAGAGGCCAAAAGGCTGGTGCCTTCCATAGAAGATGGAGCTCTTCAGATGGAGGTCTTAGAGATGGGAAGCTCTGAGTTGCTGAAAGCTCAACACAAGGATGCACCAGTGTGTGACTTTTGGATCAGCGTGGTTCCCCAAGCTCGTTTAAAAAACACCAGAGCTATTGCTATGTTCCTACTCACAATGTTCCCCTCAACATACATCTGCGAATCAGGATTTTCTTCAATGAATGCTATCAAAAGCCAGGACAGGAACAGACTCTCCAGTGCACATCTTGGACAGTGCCTCAGGATTGCCACAACAGAATACAGGCCCAACATCACACAGGTTGCCTCATCCCGCCGCTCTCACTTCTCCCACTGATTGGTGAGTGAACAACATCAATTTATTTTTGCAAGTTTTCAATTCTATTGTGGTGTAATAATTATTAAGACAAAAATAACCATTTTATAGTTATATTTTATATATACATACATTTCCTAAATAAAATGCTACGCAGCATAATTAAAAACAGATTAATAAACTGAGAGAGCAAAAACCTTGGATAATGCAGGGCTTTTAACAACAGCCCACAAACTGGTCAAATTTAATACAACATTAAAATAATATATTCAAAATAAAAAAATAAAAAACCAATACTATTTGTTATTTACAGCCTGATATTATTTGGTACACATATTTAAAAATGTTAAAACTAATAATGCGGTGTATTTTGGTATGACATTATAGAAGTAACTAACTGAAACTCTCTGTCTTCCTGTCTTTCCCAGTGTGTGTGTGTGTGTGTGTGTGTGTGTGTGTTAGCTGAATTGGATGTGGACCTGTCTGACTATTTGATCAGAGTTCACTCTGTTGTTTTTTATTTAGTTTTATTGTTATGCCCCATCAGACCACGGCAAAATCATTTGTATTTGTTAAAGCATTTATTTATTATTATTGTTAATAAATGTTTGATTTCGGTCTAATTTTGTTTCAAGGATGCATTTTTCCTTTACTCTCAACACAGGGTTTGTTTAATTACTACTGCCACTACTACAACAATTATAATAGAGGTAACATCTGCACATAGTGTAAAACAACTTTTAGTGACACATAACATTTTGGCCCTTAGCTTATCATGCTTGACAAAAATGTGCCCTTTGGTAAATATAATTGGGGAACCCTGGTCTAGCAGAATGTGAGGGGGTCGTGGCTTGACAACCAGAGGAGGAGAAAAGGAAAACGGGAATGAGTGAATTTACACATAAACACACTTATTCACAAACTCACATAAAAAGGACCACATTTAAATAACTTGAATTGACTTGAAAATACGTAAAGAAAAAAGATTTATTAGCCATGAATTAATCAATTGGTAAATTAAATAGTAATAAAGAGGAAACTATTAAAGTAAAATGAGGAAATAATCCTAAAACACACAGGGTACTGTGGGATAAAGGGGTAGACATGATGGAAATATTCACCACACTTTAATCAGTGGGTGTTTTGGACTTAGGAGTACAGAGTAGAACATATTCTTCAATCTTTTCATCATGTAAACAAATTATTCTTTAAGAGATTCTTATTCATGTACGAATTTGGTAGAGATTTAATTTGTTACAATATAGATCTACAGTTTAAAGGGATAGTTTTAGTAACCACTCTATAAGATCAGACACATCTTTATTTGTATGGAACATGTTAAAGGTAGAGCTAGTACCAAGCCAAAGATAGTATTCCAATCTAGAGTATTGATTTCTCCATTGTAGCATGGTTATTACCACAAGAGAACTGTTAAGGTGGAAACAACATTTGTTTGTCGTCCAAGATGTAGAGTTTTAAAAAGAAATTGGGCAAAGAGCGATTGCACATTTTAATTTTGAAAAACTAATATAATTGGGAGTAATACATGCGGGGCCTTGGATCACTCATTGTAATGGTGGATATTTTTTACAACCAATATCTGATAGGGAGAAGGGGTCGCTCAAACCCACCCTGCAGATGTTTTAAATCTTACTTGCAGCTTCAGAGGGAGCGCACGGCACCAGAGTATGAGTTTTAAAAGACAAGCGCCACCACCTCCTAATGGTCATCCATTTAATCAGTGATGACCTGAAATTTAGAGATGTTATTTAAAGGAGAAACATATCTGCCATGAGTGAACATTCCTAAATTGAACTACAAACCATTAATGAAATGACTTCTTTTTTTTAAATCCTTGAAAGAGGAGGGAGTAATTGTCACATGTTCGGACACCCAAGGTTCCAGACACTGTTAAAGAGGTCAGCATAGTTCTTTGAATAGACCAGAATTGAAGATAAATTAGTATAATGAGTTATTGATATTCCACTGGTTTTCACACCAAGGGACTTTATCACTGCATTAGAACAGATCACCCAAAGGTACTGAAGTAGGAACTTTTAAGTGATGCAATTCTACAACTGCTGTACTGTAACTGACCAAAATATTTCCCCCTATGTCTAAAATGCAGTATCCCAGAGTAGATGTGGAACTAAAACCTTGTGCTCAGTCTTGCCACATAATTGGACTGGGACCTGTGCACTGGTACAGCCAGTAATGTGTTTTATGCAGTACCAATGACAGCGGATCAGTTAATCAACATGGCGAAACACCCCAAAGCCAGTAGGGCTAATAGACCAGTCCCAGGAGGGAGTTTAGGCTCCACAGTGTACAAGGATAGCATAGGGGCGCCCAGGGGAGCGCTATATGTTGCATTCCATGTACCCGCACCCTAACATACTGATTGATCACAACGGCCTTTTCTAGAGAACATATTACTTTCATACATTAAAAGGTATGAAAGGAGGGAGGGTACATTTCTCACGAGGAAACAGTTACACATGCTAGCAGAACAAGACGACCCACCCCCATATACAGATATTTATGTCAATGATGAGATTGTTCAAAGAATGTCCAAATGAAGTGATACTTCAAATGATGAAATCATTAGAGCGAAGAACCAGCTACAAAGTAGTAATAGTACTTTGTACTATTCTAAAATAGTTTGTTTCTTTTTATACTTTGTAAAAACAAGAGCCTTAACACTGAATGTGGTATATGAACGATTTCTGTGAAAGGAGGGAGTAAGAAATATTTTGATAATACCAAGCTAATTGCTGCTATTTTGGAGAGTGATATTGAATGTTAACACTAGAAGTTATGCACAAAGAAAAACTTTTATGTTGAACCAACCAAAGTAATTTTTTGTATTTTTGTATTTTTGATGACGGTTATTGAACCATTCCATTTTGATTGTATGTTTTTGATATGAGTTATGTACTATGCAAAGTTCAGATGAAGAACTCATTGATTTTAGTATTATTTACATACCTTAAAGGGTATGTAAGGAGGGATTGTAAGAAATTAAAATCAATGTTTAATGACGTAATTTAGTTTAAACATACAGTAAGTTTAAAACTTTTATTGTGAAAACATTTCCGTTAGCATTAGCCTGTGGCTAACTTTGATGCTAACGTTTATTTTGAAAAGCTATTCCGCAAGAAGTCTCCGGAATACCGGAATACCGGTGAGCTTAACTTCCGGTTTTACGTAAATAACAATCACAGCCTTTAAAATGCATTAAATAAAAGTCATGAAAGAGAGTATGGGGAGAAGAGGCGTGTGGAGTTATACAATGAAGAACACAACGTCTAAATCCTCTGTTTTACGCGATATCGGACATAGAATCGCAGGTGATTTGAGGCCAAATATCATATTTAGAATTTTTTTTTTTTTTTAAATATAATTGTAACGCAATACATGATTGTCACTAAAAGCTTTGTCTCTACATTACAATAAAATATAAAAAATAATTGATTAATTAATTTGAATACAAATTCAAGTTAGTAGCTATTATAGGCATAAAAAGACAGAAATGTATAATTTTTTCTTAAATATAAATGTTTCTTCTGCGCGTTAAGTGTCCAAACCGGGTTTGTCTGGATAAGCGCATTTTTTAAACATAGTCATTGTCCATACCGTTTCAGTTGGATTATTTGTCACAGTTGCTCCAAACAGATTGGTCTCCTCCATTTTGTAGATTATTTACGACTTTTGAATCCACGTGTGTTTTAAACAGTTTAATCCCTTTGTGAATTGTTTCCACTTGCGCCGTCCTTTAGTTTCTTCATACAGCGGGAATCCAAATGAATTAATCCTGAGTCCAATAACCATCAAAGTCACTCCAATAGTGCTCCTTAATTACGCTTTCATCCTCCTTTAACAAAATACATAATTCATCCAGTTTGTGACAGTAGTTGTAGCATTTTGAGACTTTGAAACTTTAATTACCGCTGTTGCGCCCCCCCCCCCCCCCCCTCCCCTTGTGTGTGTGTGTGTGTGGGGGGAGGGGGGGGGTCGCAACTTCCAACAGGAGTCATTTGGGGGGGCTCTTGGGAAAAAAGGTTGGGAACCACTGCTTTATAGAGATCTGCAGATCAATGTTTAATCTTCTCAAGCACCAACTATCAAATATCTCTCCTGATTGTTGGCACTTGACAATCACCTTCCCTGAATTTTACTCAGGTGTAACTCAAGTCTGATTTAAGGGTTGTTTATATTTCACATCATTAATCAGAATCAGAAGAAAGTAACTAAAATAAATGTAGTGGAGTAAAAATACCAGGTTAACCTCTGAATTGTAGTGGAGTAGAATTACAAAGTAACAATGAGCTGTCATGTGGGTATATATTACATTACATTACATTGCATTTAGCTGACGCTTTTATCCAAAGCGACTTACAATAAGTACATTCGACCAGGAAGACACAACCTTGAAGAAAACAGAATCATATAAGTACATCAGGTTTCATAGAGCCAAACATTTCAAGTGCTACTCAACTGGCTTTAGGTAAGCCAGTCCTTTATTAGTATAAAAGTGCTTCGTTAATAG